>NW_001884577.1:6581-210518 GCF_000146915.1 Parastagonospora nodorum SN15 | reverse complement strand
TAGGTCGCTGCCTGCCTCCATATAGAGAGAAGCTGTGGTCGTGTGATGAATGCAGGTGTTGAGAGTTCTCTTGTTCTATTATATACATTCCTCTCCGTTTGATGCAATACATAGCCTGTTGGTGGTATGTACAATATACTACAGCGTCTTCAATGAACGTCTAATAACGTCTGAAGGCGTTTGGATCCGGTGAGTAGGAGTCGCTGTTATTGGTCCTCGTCTTTCGACTGTGCCTCTATCCTCGCCTGCTCGACCCGAGTCTTGATCGAGATCCTCTCAACGTCGCCGCCCTCCTCCTTCAAGCCGAGCACCTGGCCAATCAGCCCGCCTGGCTTCGGCAAAGGACATTCGCGCTTTGGTGCTAGCTTCTCGTCCAACAGCATCTTATTCCTAAGATCCTGGCCCATGGCTTCATTGCACGTCTCCTCTTCTGGCACCTTCCGTCTCCGCCGCCTCCTATTTGGGTTGGTGGGATCTGCGGAGTCTGCGGAGAGCGTCCGCGGGTCGACGGGACATGGTATGAGATGTGGCGCCGCGACTACGAGGAAGGAGACCATGAGGGTCGTGGTAAAGAGCGAGGTGGTCATGCGCGACCGCGGGTGCAGATGTGGCGGCATCTTGTGCCCGATTTCGAGGGAGTGGAAGATTTATTGAAGGTATCGCGACGGCATTACCGGGTGCTGAGGCTGTTAGTAGACTTTCGGAGCCTCATCTCTGTGTGCATACTGGGCCAATTGGTGTGCTTCAGACGATTAGCAGCGCTGGAGAGGGTGGAATGCGGGGTTGTCGGTGGTGATGAACATTTGGTGGAGTGAAATGCTCCAAGCTTTAGCGCAACGGCGGATCCCTGCGACTTTTGACGATCCCGCCGCCTCGGAACATGTGCATACGACATGGCATGTAGTTTCCGACATCGCCATAGCAAAGCTGCTCTACACAAGTTTGCAGTCCAGTCGTAGTCGCGATAAAGCTGCCTCCATAACGCACCAAGAAGCCTGCGCCTTAGCATAGCTGCAGCCACGCGCCGTCAATCCCCGCCACCAGCCTCCGCATTATCGAGCCGCACACCACCGTATAATCCAGATAGCCAACTCCGGGCCAGTAGCGCATACGACGATAGACTGCACTTTCGCACACAGCAAAACCCAGCGCGGGTCCAAAGCGCACAGCAGCCATCATGAGCATTGGTGGTAGCGATCTCGACAAGTAAGAAAAGACAGCCTCTTGAGGCAATCGCACATTGAACCAGACTGACAGCACTGCAGAGCCATACAGCAGCTGCGAGCATGTCGTCCGATCCCCGAAAACCAAGTCCGAGAGCTATGCTACAAGGCACGCGAGCTGCTGATAGAGGAGGGCAATGTGGTGGGAGTGGATGCGCCTGTGACGGTATGCATCTTGCAAAGCGAATGCCATGCCAAAGCTAATCGCACTATCATCTAGATATGCGGTGACATTCACGGACAATTCCACGACCTCATGGAGCTATTCCGCGTCGGTGGTGACGTTCCAGATACAAACTACCTCTTCATGGGTATGGCGGTTACTCCTCCACGCGCAGCCAGAAAGCTAATTACTACACAGGCGACTTCGTGGACCGCGGCTTCTACTCGCTCGAGTCCTTCCTCCTCCTTCTCTGCCTCAAAGTACGATACCCCGACCGCATCACACTGATTCGCGGCAACCACGAGTCGCGGCAGATCACGACTGTGTATGGCTTCTACGATGAATGCTTGCGCAAGTACGGAAGCGTCAATGTGTGGAGGTATGCTAGCCCCAAAGCCTGAACTCGATCACATGCTGACTCTGGCAGATATTGCTGCGAAGTGTTTGACTACCTAGCCCTTGGCGCCCTCGTACAGGGCGCTGCGACATCGCTCCAACCCACAGATGGTCCCATCGCAGAGAATAGCAACCTCGATAGCATGCCCGATCTCGACCAAGATATCGAGATCGAAACGCTCAACGCCAACGGCGAGATTATGTATCGATACGCACGCAATTCAGACTCGCAGTCGAGCGTCGCTTCACAGGCGAGTGCCAACATGGGCTCATCGTCGCCCGTCGCACCCTCGCCATCACGGGTCGGTCCAGCAGGCACAGGAGCAACATCCTCCGCGAACGGATCAAGGAGAAACGACACAGGCGCCATCCTCTGCGTACACGGCGGCCTATCACCTCTCGTCGACTCAGTCGACAAGATCAGACTCCTCGACCGGAAACAAGAAGTGCCCCACGAAGGCGCCATGTGCGACCTACTCTGGTCCGACCCCGACGAGATCGACGGTTGGGGCCTGTCACCACGCGGCGCAGGCTTCCTGTTCGGCGCCGACATTGTCAAAACCTTCAACCACAAGAACGACCTCAGCCTCATCGCCCGCGCCCATCAGCTCGTCATGGAGGGCTTCAAAGAGATGTTCGACTCGACCATCGTCACAGTCTGGTCCGCGCCAAACTACTGCTACCGCTGCGGAAACGTAGCGGCCATCCTCGAGATCGGCGAGGACGGCTCAAACGCTGGCTTCCAGCGGAGAACAAACGGCGACAGAGGCGGTGGCGGCGGAGGATGGGTACTCGGCTCCAACGCAGGCCCCAACGGCGAGCGACGAATGAGCTCCGTCCTCAGCGACAATCAGCAACGAAACCTCGACGGGCCCGGTCGGCGCTACAGGGTATTCGAAGCCGCGCCGCAAGACTCGCGGGGCATGCCGGCGAAGAAGCCCGTGGCGGATTACTTTCTCTAGGACACGGAAGTTGACAGTTGTGCGGATAGGTTCGTGGCGGCGAAGCGCGAGGTGCCGTTGAGTGAGATGGCGCTGAATGGCAAGTTGAGGGAGCTTGCGACGACGGATTGGAGCAAGTCGGCGACTGATTGGCATGCGAGGGCGGTGGAGTATTTCTTGTGACGTAGATACTGGGACAGAGTTGATGTGTGTATTATGGATACCCGACTAAATATCAAGTTTTGCAATGCCATCCTGGGCTATCACTCAACACTCTTACATAAACAAGTCGCTAGAAAAAGGACTGTCCGCAAAAAGTGAAAGAACAAAACAGTGAAAAGGCATCAACGCAACCAAAAAAAGCGCCGAAGAATACAATACATGGAAAAATGAGCCCGCTGTGATTCGAACACAGCTCTCCCTCAGACACACAGTTCAAGACGGCCAGGGCGCTGGCTGCTGCTGTTTTGCTTGCTGTTGTTGCCCATGGCCCGGGATCGGCCTGGTCTGGGGCTGACCTGGGCTGGCCGAAGTGGTACTGTTTATTTTGTCGAGGGCGTCTTACCACTAGACTACGGGCTCAAGATGTGGTTGTTTGATGGGAGTGTGGAGATTGAGGAGGAATATGTAGTGTGATAGGTGGGATGGGAGGAGGAGGGGAGGAGGAGGAGGGGTGGAGAAGTGTTGGGGTTGGGTGTGGAATAAGGGAGGTGAAAGAGAAAAAGTGGAGGAAGTGAGAGAGCCAAACTTTACACCTAGGGAATGCACATCAGAAGAAAAAACTCAAATAGGAACGAAATGTAAAGATGAGAACGTCCTCTACGTTTTACTATGGCATCATCATCATCTCTTTGAGGAATGATACACTCATCTCCTCCAAGGAAAAATAACAGGCACTCCGCGAACCGAACACGGGTCTCTGACAAGCCACTGCTCGCCAGTGCTTTTTGTCAATCTGCTACAGATTGATCGAAGTCGCGAGATGCGGTTAAGCATCGCCCCCAAGAGCCACGGCAATGGCAGAGTTGAGTGGCGGCTCGCATGGTTGAGTGTGCGCGTCTTGCCACTGGACCAAGCGCCCTGTTGTTATCAGTGGTATCCGTCCAGGTAATTCTACCTGAATTGAGGCAGTTCGGGACCGGACATCGACCATGGTGGGGATATCGTCGAGGCGAAGTTTCGTCGAGCTTGTGCTGCTTTGTGTCCGTTTGTGGCGGTATTCAACCACGCTGTATGTTTGCCAGTGACGAGATACATGGTAGCACCATTTCAAAGTTGTTTGCTGAGCTGGTGGAATGTGCGAAACAGAAGAAGAGGGAGAGGCAGATGCTAAAGTGGAGCGAGATATTGAAGGAACAGGACAATGATGGAACAATCAGAATATGAAGCATGATACTTGCGAGCATTTTTACGTAGTTTGTAGTCTTGCCAAGGAAGATTCGATATCAGCACAACATCATATCATAGCTGATTTTCAAATGTTCATAATGCTACAGGTGTGTCTCGCCGCACGATTGAAAATGTTGCTGTCGAATAAAGGACTGTAGATATTGCTTGTTCAGTGCCGCGAGTGATAGATGTGTTCAAGAATAGCACCCGTGGACGCTTCCTGGTCTTAAAGAGCGGGGAGGATCATCTTTCTGGTCAAAGTTGACGATGAGTTGCGGGACACGCGGAATCCACGGCAATAGCGACTGATTGCCGAAATGCCCCCGCAGTTTGGCCGTAGCGCCTTACACACAGTAAGCACGGCATAGCCCAGAGACTTTGCTGGTGATCCTAAGTTATTCTCCCTACTGAAGCGGCCTCACAATCTTGTTTCAGATTCTCAACCTTTTTCACTCGGTGTCAACGATCATGCCTGTGTTTTCGGCCTCTTCTGGTCCCATCACCATCAAAGCTCCTGCAGAAAACGTGTGGCAAAAGCTTTGCGACACGTCGACATGGCCTTCGTGGAATACTTTTGTTCCCAAAGCCGATCATGTAGATGTGTTGGATAGCCATACTTCATCTGATCAAGAAGTCTGGAGCATCGGCCAGCGGCGCCAATTCCACGTCAAGATGGGGGGAAAGATAACACTGAGGGTCATGGAGGTCACAGCGTTTGAAACGCCAGTTGCAGAGCAGGAAAAGAGGGCCTGGAAGATATGTTGGAGTGCTCAGGGATATCCTGATTTTCTTTTGAAGACGGTGAGATGGAATGAGGTTGAGGAGACAGAAGGAGGTGGATGTGTGTACAGGACGGGTGAAGACATGGATGGTGTCCTTGCGTATTTTGTTAAGCTTTTAGCTGGGAGGGCCGTCGCAAGCGGAATCAATACCTGGGCTAAGGATCTCAAAGACATTGCTGAGAAGGAGGAGAGAGAGAAAGCTTCTCTATAGCTTCTATGTAAGTCACTCCGCCTTTGCGAAGTAACGCATAGCGTAAAGAGTCGAATTTCGTTGCGGCAACATCAATTGATGTCAGTCTTCTCAGCTTTTACAATTGGCAGTAACTAAAGAGTCCATTTACACGGACTAGAGACGACGATTCAGAATTATAATGAAAACAGGTGAAATTTCTGCCTTTCAAACAGACGAGCTTCGGAGTCGGAAAGGTTTACTCATGTATATAAGTATTTATCATCGATGGCAGTGTGCTGTATTGTACATTGAAACGATCTATCTTTTGACTATTCCCGCAAAACTGTCAGAATACGGACACGTCTTTGTAGTGGCCGTGGCTTGTATGCAAAAATCGCCATCGCGGGGGTAATATTGTGGCTGAGTGCAGACATCGGCGCAAGGAACGTAATATGCGAAGCTTACCTTGGTAGGGGCGAAGATTAGCTCCATCAACATGGCCAACACGAAGAACCCTGTGCATACAACAACAAACAACCCATGTCATTTTGGCACTGTGCGCTAGCTGGACTCTTCACACAAATGTACACGTCATTTGTGGCTCTCAAGGCTCAACTGGATTATTTTGAATTTTGATGGCTCAGGAGGTCCTTGAACAGGAAGCGATGAACGATGAATTAATACGACCAGCATAGCTATAACCAGCGAACAGGTTGTTCACTTGGCTGCACCTCGACCTGCGCGATCCCGGATCCCGGACCTCGCCCAGTCTCCGGGTCAAAGCTTGTATAGAACGGCCCTTCGTCCGACGCTTCCTGCATTGTAGTCTTCGTTAAGCTGCATGTGCTTTCATGACTCTTTCGTTGGCTCAGCTCCATCTGTACCGTTCTGGGATCGATGAAGTGTGAGCGTCGGTCGTGGACGACAGTCACTTCCTGCGTGACATATATCCTGGTCCATGCGGCTTTGACACTGGGCCAGAAGATGGGCATCGAGGCACACATGATTGCAAAGTCGATCTCTAGGCACGAAAAGATGAGGACTTCTGATATCCACCATGTGAAGTCGTACATCACGAGAGTGTTGTTGTACTTGAGGCCACTCCATAGACGAAGGATCGCAAACAAGAGAACACTGCAATGATTAGCCGAGGACATCAGGATCGAAGCTTCTGGAATACCTACATTGAACCAAAGGCGAAGAGGCCTGTCATGGCTAAAATCTGCTTTCTTTTCAAACCAGGCCTGAAGTATTCCGTCAGTGGCACGAGGAAGACTGCCACGTCAAAGATCATATTTGATCCAGAGAAGGCGAACAAGGTGTTCTTCGCCTCTGGCAATGTCCTGTAGCCAAAGCCATAGCATTTTGCTGGCGGCGACATGCTTTTGTCCCAGTATCCCGAAACCGGAAAGCAAGGGAACCACGCCATGAAGATAAAAACGGCGCCCCATACGGAGACCAATATCATCAATACCAGTGAAATTCGCCGGCGATAGCCATCTCGAAAGATTCGTAGATACTGGCTCAACAGAGAAAGCTTAACACACACCGCCGCCGTGACATATGCGGAGTTCGCAATATAGAACCAGATCATAGTCTTCTGGAGAATATCGAGATGGAAGATGATGTGTTTTCCGATGCCTTCATCAAGACCTAACACGATGTTAGCAACAGTTACGATCGTGATGCTTGGAGCTAAAGGACCTCCAAAGAAAGCAGCCAGGCCGACGAGTTTCATTATAGCAGCAACAACAATCCATAAGTCGTCAAGACCAGGCTCGCGGACGACTCGAAAGCGTATGTGGAGTCGGAAGATCACAGCAAGTAGACTTAGAACCTGCTTCTGTGAGTTGTCTGATGATCACAATGCAGAACGGTCGCGCGTGCTTACGTGGAACGGCATCGTGACCCCGTAAACTGTGGAGGGTCGATTTCCCAGCGGTAAGGGTGCATTGCGATCCGGTGGGTTCTTGAACATCTCCAGCATGAACGGGATGAACTCCTGTCCGGCAGCCATGGTCAAGGCAACTTCACCAAGTTGACTTGCGCAGTCGAGGAGTGCAGCGTTGGAGAAGTCGCAAGGCAACTTGCTGACGCAGTGGACATCAAGGACTTTTGACAAGCTCCTACTAATGGCTCGAACATGGTTAAGGCACCGGCGCGACGATCGATAGAACGTTGTTTGCGGGCAGTTGCGCAAGTCTCTCCAGAAGGCGTTCCTTTCCAGACGCTGGACTTCCGGACTGATCGTCGAGACGAGCCTATCAAGCCAGTCGGCAATCGGTCCGCTACCAGAAAAGTGGACTTCCAACACGGTGGTGATCGGCGCCAGGGCTGCGCTAGGTTCGTTGGTGGTTGGTGCGACACTCACCACAAACTCTATGCTACGGATCGTCGAAAAGCGAGAACTGGTTGAGCCGCGACCAATTTGTCAAAGCTGTTTGATTGGATTGATCAGACATCTGTCATGCCCTTTCGGGAAAAGCTCATTTTACAACAAAGAAGACGATCAAACACCTGGCCAAACCTTCTCAAGAACCAGTTTTGATCTTGCTTTTGATATAGGTAGACTACGCGATGGTGTCACAGCGAGTCTAGAAACTGCACATGGAGATCGCCTGCGATCACGCTAAGGTCTGGCAAGGTCTGGCAAGGTCTGGCAAGGTCTGGCAAGGTTAGGTAGGGTGAGCGACGGGTGGCAGCTCGCAGCCGAAGGAGTCAGTGGGACAACCTCAGATCAAGGCAAATACGCCCTACTGCTGCAGCTAGTGTAAAAAGAATCGCTTGAGGGGGATGCAGACGCACTGCGTTGGGGCTGGAACCACAGGAAGCCATCGATTGTGACGTCGTAAAGTGTTCGCGCTCCTGTACTTGACTCGAGGATGCCTGTAATTTACCAGCTTGTCCAGCCTCATAGACGGGGAACCTCTCCCGGAATGCTACCCCGGATGTAATTGAGTGAGAGGTCTGTGCCTCGGCGCGGGACGACTGCTGTCTCGCGACCCTGAATAGGTTTTGTCTAGCCTAGTACACCTCCTTAAGAGGTAAACTTTCATTCTGCCTCTTTTTTGACGAAGTTTCCTGTGGAATGCTTGCAACGCTTAAGTTGTGGCTCCGCGAAATTAGAATTCTTCGACTCTTCTTTGCTGTCTGCTGAGGCGTATGTTCGATCGGGATCCCAGTTGATCAGACCCCCCTTTTCCGTGATCGCGAGCATTTGGCCTCGATCTTCCAAACCCAGGCTGCATATATGCTTGTGCACTGCCCAATCATTGCGCTGGCATTCGCTCGAGCAGTATGTCGCCGTGCCGCATCGACCGCATCGCTGGAGTGGTGAGCCTAGACTTGCTTCTTTGCCGCACACGGTGCACTCAGATAGGTTCAGCGACTTGTAGAGCCAATGTGGATTCATTGGTATGCCATCCTACAATTAGTCAGTCCTTGTCTCATATGTGGTCAGCGCATTGAAGATTGCTTACGCCCCAAACGTCCATTGGCGCGTACTCGATGTGGAATTTGTGTCGTAGCTTCTTCCCAGTATTCCACCTCTTCTCTAGTATAATGTCTCTCGCAAAGGCACGACTCAGCTTGTCGATTTCATTGGGGTCTGTAATGTCATCATCGCCCTTCATGCTTTCCTTAGGGTTTGGTACCCACGCCCCTCGATCAGGACCTTCTAAAGAGATGTTGTAAGTGAGCATGAGCGTCCAGTTGTCGCCGTCCTTGTCGAGCGTACCGAACGTTAGCTGATTGCCGATTCTGCCAATTTCAATGTTCGTCTCATCTGCTTCGCCTTGTTGTATGGCGAGAGACCATGTGAAAGAAAACCAGGCATCTAGATCCAGAAATGCAGCCAGCGCGTCTGGACACCAATTGTGCAGTACGGTAGCTATGCCAATGGCAGCAGTCAGCTCGCTGCTGTCGGTATTTTTGTCAAACGCTTCGATATCAGCAACGCAAAGGGGCGCGCCGTCCAGATGAAGAACCGCATCGGCATGGCCAGGGAGCCTGAAATTGTCAAGCAATACTTTCTTGAGCGCCATTGTTGATGCTTTTCGCTAAAGATGATGAGGCGCATTGATGGAATTTTGTGGTAGGCGCAAAACTGAGAAGTGGGTCTATGCCACGCGCCTGATTGGTCGACACTTTCAAGTTCCAACATCCAACAGCCCAGGAATCATCACCACTACCTTTGGCCGGCATGTCTTTGACCGGCATGCCTATCTCAGTCAGTCGATTGATTCAGTGCTATATGGTCAGTCTGACGGCAAGGTTCAGCATGGGAAACGGGATTAGGGACCAAGACTCGTGCAACTCTCTTCTTACATTTACCACTTACTTTGTGCAAAATGTTGAGATCAATAATATTTGCATCAACAGTAAATAGTTAATCTTACACGCTGGTACACCTGAGGTATGGTCACAACTTCTTCTCCCAGAACTCCATCGACTCGACGAAGAAGACCTGCCAATGTGCTTCGAAAGTCTTCTTGAACTCCAGGCGATATGTTACAATCAGAAAGACTCTACGTGATATCTCAGTAAGATATGTGGTTATCTTTGCGGAACTTGCT
The DNA here is from genome assembly GCF_000146915.1 of Parastagonospora nodorum SN15. Taxonomy (NCBI): domain Eukaryota; kingdom Fungi; phylum Ascomycota; class Dothideomycetes; order Pleosporales; family Phaeosphaeriaceae; genus Parastagonospora; species Parastagonospora nodorum. The sequence continues at coordinate 200,878 of NW_001884577.1, read as the reverse complement.
ACACTACCTCTAGATACGTCTTACTAGAACCTTGGCTGGAGAGTGAGGGCTAATCTAGAAGCAGAGTTAGCATATATAACTTAAACACATAGGTCTTACTTACGAAAGCTCTGAGAGTAATATCTTGAGGTATTTCTGTTCCTGGCAATAGTTCGGTCTCATCATTCAAAGCAAACATCCCTAGGATAGTTTTAATCTCGTTCGCAGCAAAGAACCGTCCTGTAGACAACTTAGCTTGGCTATGAAGATTGGACTCTGTCAGAACTCACCTGGAAAAGCAAGATTTCCTTGAACTCAGATAACCCAGTCTATATTAAATGAAGCACACCAATGACTACCCTTCTTTTGAGTCTTCTCACGGAGTCGGAAGAAGCGGGGGCCATCAAAGTTGTGTAGGTTATCCCAGAATCTGAAGTCTAGGTAGCAAACTGAGCCATCTACCTCGATCACGACTCCTTTCGATGTTACTGAAGTTTCTGGCAGGGTGAAACGCTTCGTGACGCGACATCAGAAGGTAGTGACACTTGGTGAGTGTAAATGCTGCGATCCTTTGACAAAACTGTCGGTCTTAATCATTCTCGCCATACACTCTTTATTGTATCCTCCATTCTCCTGTAACACTACTTTATCTCGGCTCTTAAGGTTTGGACATGATCGGAATGGCTAGCCAGATCACCAAGTACGTGTGTCAGTGCTGATGCCGTATTGTATTCTCAAGCTGGAGATCGAAATGCGCTTCAAAATCCTTTCGAAGATCGGAGCTCCTCTTTGCCACACCGCTCATGAGGTGGTTATCTTTAGGATCGACTGGGAAGCAGCAACTTGCACCTAGTTGTTCAGATCTTGAGGCAAGTTCTGCTTCAAGACATAAGTTGCTTCCGATGCAATATATGACATCTGTCAGGCTGACTGATGATATACACTATTCTGCACACATGGTCGATGTTCATCGATCATTGTTACCTTTTTGGCATGCTGGCACAGTAGGTGCAGACCTGCGTTCTGACAGCATCAAGCGCGGGGGTCCTAAGGTAAGACCGGAGCGGAGCGCATGTTGGGTTAAGACATGTGGAGTGGTGGGAAATGCATCATGAGCGACAGGTTTTGGTTCCATGGCCTCTTTTATGCTCAGCACATCATCTGGAAGCCTCATGAACTCTTTCAAATATCGATGATTCAGAACAATCAATTCAGCGCTGTCTTTTGGTACACGTTGTTAGAACCGTTAGCAGTACGCCTGTATGATGCTTCTACATTTAGTGGTCTATTTTTGTGTCTATGACTTCTTGTTAATCCCAGACAGTAGAAGTGGTGCTTAAACGCGGTTACGTGACGAGAACAAGCGAGGGATATAGGAAAAGATATCAAGAGCAAAGATTCTGATATCCGCATAGGTCTCTGGGCGAAGGCTTGGGCCGAGATTGATGTTGGGACCTGAGAATTCTGCCATTTTGGCCACTGGGGGTGATGTGAGGAGATTGCTGAATGAACGAGCTCTTCAAATATCACTTTCTCTTGTGCAATACAAAAGTATCTAAGCACCCGCAGACCTCGATTGCAAATTTTCGGGGACTCCCAGTCTTTCCCAAGGTGTCCCTACAAATGGAATAGTACTTTAACCGAGGCCATAGAGCCCATGTTGACGATGCTAAGCGTTGACGCAGCCTGGCCGTTGACGTATGAGTTGCGAACCTGTTCAGTACAACGTCAGAACTCGATGTTCGCATTCAATATCCCCAACACGTTGATCTGGAGTAATTTGTGCAAGGCATCGTCTCCTTCAGCGCAGCTGATGCTCGGACGCAAAACAACAGGAATTAGCACTTCATAAAGAAACAGGTCGAAAGCTGTTTTGAAGGCCGGGCGGAGGTTCACGTCTGTTCCTTGGTACGAGCGTTTTCTTCCATTGTCCTCATCCTGTTGTGGGATGCTGGACAATAGGCAAGCCTGAGTATAGAGCGGACGTGGACAGGGATACAAAAGACATCGAGAAGCACTATCCATTCTTGGGGTGGCTCATTGACTATATGCATACATCTATTCATTTACTTATCCGAACAGGAGTATATCGTTGCAACTCATACACTGTTCAAGATCAAAGGAACGAACAAAAAGCAGCCATCATTGATCTAACCAAAGCTGAATCCTCTACGAATCGAACGTAGGTCTCTCGCAAGTTGCCTTCGTGGGAGTCTGATACAGACACCAGCTACCATACCCGGAGGTCGGAGCTCAGTCGCGCTGCCACACATGGCTGTCTCGTGAATCGCACACCTTTCAGTGTGGACGGAGACCTCAGGCACGGTTAAGTACCCGGACCCAGCGGCCACTCTGCCCATTGACTGGCTGCGAGCGTCTTACCGCTAGACCAAGGATCCGAGATGTCTTGTTGATGATTGATGAGAGACTTGAGGATCATTCCTACATATATGCAGAAGTCACGCGTAAACTCAAGAGTGGATATTGACGGGCAATCTCATGCAGCAAAAGGAGTGCACAGGCAAAACAGAATCATTGAGTCAGCGGGTGCTCTACAAATGAAGCGCAGGTTGCTCGCAAGAGCATTGAAGTCTGCTACAGACATCAAGGAACCGTGTACGACCCAGAGAATATTTTTGGTACAGTCTAGTTCCAAGCCTCCAGTCAAGCACAAGTTCACGCTGCGAGCGTTTTTCCACTAGACCAAGCACCCATAAGTTAAAAACTCCTGAATTTTTAATCAAGTTGAAGGGTTGAGGGCGAGCGTTAAAGACGTCCGGATAGGCAAGATCGACGCAGGGCATGTCCTTCAGATATAAGCTACTGACCCATCATTGGCGCGAGTAAGTACCTGCAGGCTGGCATCTTGCATCTTTGGCGAACATCCTACGATTGAGCTCAATGTCCCTCCCGTACAAAATGTCCAGAACTGGTGCATTGTGCTCAACATAATGATCCACATGATGATCGGACATAGGTATCTACGACTGGGACGTAAGAACACCTCGTCAAATTGGTTGGTTCACCTCGCGCCATGTTATCCAGCTCAGCAAAAACAAGGAACCAGGCACTCCGTGACTCGAACACGGATCTTTCGCAATCAGACTCCCTAAGGGATCTCTGGACATGCCAACATTCCTTGTCAGTGACCACCACTCCGCTGCGGAGTAGAATCAGATCGGTCTCAGGTTCGGCCCAGCCTGACCCAAACATGACACGGCTTAGTGCAAATTTGGAGCCAGACCATCGCCGCCGTACTAGGTACGGCAGCCCGGCCGGTGTCATCAGAGTGTTGTACGAATCTTTTTCCACCGGACAAAGTGCCCTTGTAGTTCGTCTAAGAAGTTTTACTCTACTCTAATGGTAGCCAGTCCACGACATGTCAATCACACACACACACACACACACACACACACACACACACACTATCTCTAAATCTCTCTCCTTAATTCCAATCAAAACTATCCAAGCCCTGATCTACCAAGCACTACGCCGCAAACCCCATTCCTCGCTCGCTTACACCACCCGCGCCGCGCCGCAATATGCCAATACCATAAGGCTGTAGCACATTCCCCACTCAGCGGCTCCTTCTCGCCGTGGATCCGGTTGATGGTACCTGCGTCTCCCACGAGTCCAAGAGATGATATTGAGGCGTAGCTGTAGAACCCCATCCCTTGTTTCCGACCGGCTATGTGGAGCTGGACGAGATTTGTTTCTTCCCGATAGCACCATGATACTGTGTAAATGCACGCGAATGACGACAGAGCTGCTTCAGAAGGTTGTATCGAAAATGTGCATGTTGTGAAAACCCCGCTTTCGGTCTCTCTGACATGGGCACAAATCCCGGATGTAACCATACATACATACATTACACTTTGAGAATAATTTACTCGACTCTGATACAAGACTAAAAGCGTGAGAGCCAAAGAGCAAGTCGAACGACTAAAAGAAGTTGAGAATGCTCTCTGACGGCTCATGGATCTATACTACTCAGACCTACCATGCCTAGCCCGGCTTACCTGTCCAAGTATCTCAGGAAGTATCCATCCATCCATCCATCCATCCATTCCCCCCATCCCTCCCTCCATTCGGTACTCCTTCCCCCTTCCCTTCCCACATGAACAGCAGCTCCGCCAAAGCGAAGTCACCCGCCCATACGCCCGTATCGCGCCACTCACCAGACTTCCCATACCGCCGATCGCGCGGATGAATACAAGCAGAGTTCGCGACGACCAGGGCATGTATGTAAGTCATATCGGGCCGTCGCAAGCGAAACGTGGAAAAAGAGTTTCGTCGGAGCGAGCAAGGGTTTCTAGTTTTATCGATAAAGGCTTTTTTTTGCGCGAGGTGAGCAAAGATGATAGGTCTGCGTGCCTGTTGCTGTGGTGGTGGTGGTGGTGGAGGTGGACATGAATGCGTGTAGTCAATTGCAACGTGAAACAAATAGCAAAAGACGACGTACAAAAAAAAATGCAAAATGCAAAGTTCCCGTGAGACTTTCCCTAATCCCAACCTATACCTACACACATGGCAAGTGTACCCGAATCCCCCGAATCATCCTCGTCCTTCTAAAACCCATTGCACACCTCACGTTCCCCTTCCCCTCCCCCCCTACTCCCGACATTCCCACCGCTCTCCCCATCCATGTCCTTCACGTTGTGATCGTCCCTGCCCCCTCATGTGTGAAACCGACTAGCGCGGAATCCCTGTCCAATCGCGTGGCGCCGGTGAGAAAAGCGTCGGCATTGCTCCGGGAGCCGACTGGGAAGCGAGCTGGTAAGGGAGGGGGGTGGGGAGGTATATGCCGCTATGCTATCTATCGGTTGCATGTGTGTTTTGGTGCGTGTGGTGCGGGGCGGAGGAGATGTCGTGATCAGGTGGGTAATTGATATGAGAAGATGTGATTGGCGTGGGTAAGAAAAGTGCATGTATGAGCGTGCGTGTGTTGCATCTGTGCAAGGCGGAAGTGAAGTCAAGTAAAAAGCAGAGATGAATTATGTCCATAGAAGTTAAAAGAACTGGTGTAAATTCAGAATCAGTAGAAGGAGATGGTAGGTATGAGAGATAATAGATAAAGAGATCTTTTGGACATTTCCACCGAATCCTCAATTGCCATGCCTTGGCCTTTCATCTTATGACATGGCGCATACGTAGGACCTACAAACCAACAACAAAATGTACCAATAAATGCCATAAGAGAGAGAGGTCTTCTATGAGCGAACAAGCGCCACCGTGATATTTGGGGGGAAAGAAGAGAAACGTTTCTCGAGACCACAGCAGCAATAGGGTGGAATCGAAGGGGCGTTTCCGTTGAGAGGGCGCGCCAGCAGAATTTGAGTCAGGGATACCGTTGATCAACACCGAGCCCCCCAAAAAGTGAACCCTAGGAAACAGCGAAAGTGTCGAAGTGAAAAGGAGCGGAGAATCCCCCGTAAAGGACCAAGTTAAACTGACAGTACGTGCTAATGGTATCGCAGGCTCTTCCTCTGCCGCCTATGGCCAGGGCGGGGGAAGCGGGTGGTGGGTGTGGTGTGGTACGCTTCTCTTCTCTCTCTTTGTGCGCGCGACAGCAGCAGCAGCAACAACAACATGATTATCCGTCTCCTTACATTACTACGCAGCCACAGCAGCCCTTCTTCTCTGAATCGTCCTCGATGCCCATCTTCTGGATGCCGTTGGAGCCATGGCCGCCCGAGGGGGCGCCAGTGTATGATGACATCTCCTTGTTGTATCTGCGGATCTCTCGTACAATGTCGTAGAAGGCGTTGTCGACGTTGATGCGCGATTTTGCCGACGTCTCGATGAATTTGCAGCCAAAGTTGTTGGCCAGCGTCTGGCCCTCTGTGGACGAGGTTAGCGTCTGCCGGGGCGGCGGTCAGGGATGAGAGATTGACGTACCTTGTGTTGAGACTTGCCTCTCGCCGTCGAGATCGCACTTGTTGCCGACGACAATCATGGGAAAGTAGTCCTTGTCCTTTACTCTCAGGATTTGCTGCTGGAAGGTCATGATCTCCTCGAAGCTCTGACGGTCGGTTATCGAGTAGACGAGCAGGAAGCCCTCGCCTGTGCGCATGTACTGCTCCCGCATCGCCGAGTACTCCTCCTGGCCGGCTGTGTCGAGCACGTCGAGCAGCGCAACCTCGTCGTCGATGACACACTGCTTGCGGTACGAGTCTGCGGGGAGTTAGTTCGGGGGTCGGTCCACGTTCGGCGGCATCACTCACCCTCAATGGTCGGGTCATATTCGTCGACAAAGTGGCTCTGGATCAGCTGGATGGTCAGGCACGACTTTCCGACACCACCGCCGCCTACTACCACCAGCTTGTATTCTCGGAGAAACTGCGCGCATGTCAGCAGGTGTTGCGGCACGGGGGACACGGAGAGCGAGAGGCGCGCACCTTTGATGCCATTGTGTGATGTGTGTGTGTTGTGTGAGAGAGGACCCTGTGCGGATGTTGCTGGTGGGCTCGTCGCGGTGCGAGGAAGCTAGACGCGGGTCTGGGCACAATTGGGGAGGCGGGAGGGCGAGTCGACCGTTCGACGATCAAGGGAGGCGAGGCGGCAGCTTACGGGGCGCAACAGGCAGAATGCGCAATTGGGTGGTGCCGGCAGGTCAACGAGTGCGGTGGGGATGGCAGCGCTGGCGTGCAGATGAAGGGAGAGTGCAGCAGCAGGGAGCGGTCGAGATGTTGAACTGGCAAGGAAACGGGAGCACTGAGCAGGTCACTGTTCGGCTGCAGCAAAAACGACGGTAGCTTGTCTGGGGCCCTGTCTGGGCTATGGGCTAACGTGCGCGCTGATTCGGCGCGCCTCCATCTGCGACCTAGGCGCTCTGTGCAGAAGACGCCCACGACTCACGAAAAGGGATCCCCACCGTTCGTTCTGACTGCCTATCCCATCCTAGACGTGCGCTACAGGCCAACCCTTGGGCCGATGCACGAACGGGCCTGCGGTGAAGTGTGAATGCATGCCTGGCGCTGCTAGCAACACCACCTCCCAGACCCTACATGTGCCTAGGAGCGTGCCCGCAGCAATTCGCGTGCCGGGCCAGCCAACACCATGGCCGCCAGCGTGAGAGAGGCCAGCAGCCGTAACCTTGCCCGGGTAAAGCGGCCAAGGCACGCACACATGGTCCTGGCAGTCCTGGATGTCCTCTGCGACCCATGCGCCATGCTCCATGCTGCCCCGAGCACCCACCGCTCCCACCGCCCGTCGAGCCATAGAGAGGGCCGCCCGCGAGTGAACGTGTCGCGTTCGCGTCGACGGAGCAGCCCCAGCTCCAGAAGTTTAAACAGCACATCACACCTCCCACGGAAACAATTCGCGGCCAGCCCGCCTCCTGACACCAATCCAATAATTTTCCTCCAAATTTTTCCACTTCGTCTCGTCCCGCCCATGTGACACTCATCTCATGCGGCCGCTGCCCAGGTGAACCCCCGTCATTGGGTGCCACACGCACGCGAAACGCCCAAACCAGCGCCCGTAAGAGTCTCCCCTGGCCGGCGCCATTGGAAATGCAAAAAGTAATGGGTCCAAGGCCATATCTCACGTCTATCGCTATCATTGGCCTTATCGGCATCACCCATCTATTGCCCGCCCGCATTCTGCTAGTCGGGTGGGACACGGCTGGAAGGGCCTTCGACAGAGCTTCGAGAAGCATGTTGGCTGACGCCTATTCTAGGATCCTGTTGCAGCGTCTTCACCAGTCTATTTCGACGACATGTCTTCCCCTGAGCTGCACCGCTACATGTCCAATATTTACATTCTATAGCCTGCAACCAAGTGTCACATCACCTCTCAGCTGCGCTACGAGTCCTTGTCTGACGTGTCCGCGTCGTCCTCTCCTTCGACAGATACGCGCCGTCCCTTGACCGCTGCTTCGACTTCTGGCACGAGACTCTCCATGAACTCGCGGTCGCGGCCAACGAGCGTCACCGTGTTGTGATCCTTGCCCCAGCGTGGGTAACTCCCCACCTTGACGCCCTTGGGTTCAGCCTTGGCCGCCAGCTCAGTGAGGTAGCCCGCAACAGCACTCTCGGCCAGTGGCGTGGAGATGAGGATGCGCAGCACGCCTTTACCCTCGGGGTCTGTCAACCGTGGAAGAATGCGCGGCTTCAGGCCATCTATCATGGCTTCGAACAGCCTCGGCACGCCAGGCAGAATGTGGACGTTGCCATTCACCACACTGACAGGTACCCATAGCGTCTCGTTGACGAAAATGACTTGGTCCTCGTCTGGCACTTTGTCATCCAGCGGCAATTCAACCATGCGCTTCTTGGCAGTTAGTGCAGCGGACGGCACGTCCCAGCTAAAGTCTGGCTGCGACTTGTGCGGCTTCGAAAGCTGCTTCATGCGCTTAAACGCCGCATCGTGTAGCTTCAATTGCAAGCCAAACGCCTTGGCAATGGACTGGTACGTGATGTCGTCGTGTCTAGGGGCGGGATTGTCAGCGGCGTTTGGTGTAGCGTCAAGCCATATGTCTTACGTTGGTCCGATACCCCCTGAAGTGACCACCATATCATAATTCTTCGACATGCGCTGGACTGCCTCGACAATCTCGCCCTCGTCGTCGGCAATCACCTCCACGCGTCGCAAATTGATCCCTAGCGAGAAGCACCATTTGGCAAAGTACGCCTATCTTCGTTAGCTTCAAGTTAACGAGCAGGTCATATAACTTACCGAATTTGTATCAACAGTCTGTCGTAGAGTAAGTCAATGAACCATAGTAGCGTTGCACATCCATACCTTGCCGCCTAGCACCTCATCTCCTATTATCAAGCACGCCGCCGTGTGAATCAGCCCCTTTTGCTGTTGTGTTGCGGTGGACATGACTGATGACGTTAACGATGGACGGAAACTCGCCGCGGACACGTGCGCAAAGTTCGGTACAGGTCGGGACAGGTGTCTAGCAACTTGGCTGATTCTACTGAACATGAGAGATATGCAGGGGCCCTTCAGGTGAATTGTCGAATGGTTTCAGAAGGTTTGCAGAGAACAATGGCCATGAGTCTGTGATGCGTCGTGTGGAACTATCATCCGGACTAGCTCCGAACGAGACCCCGCTAGCCCCTCATTCCTCAGCCCTACGCCAGCGCCTCTGCTATCGCGAAACAGCGCGCGAAGTTTAACATCGTTCCACCTTCTTGTCGCACATTCCTGCTGCTGCTCGACCACAACATGGTAGGTTTCGCTGTACCTGTGCGTCCTCGTTCACCGCGTCACTGCTAATTAAAGCCCACAGTCTTCGGAAGCCCGCCTCTACACCTTCTCCGACGAGACCAAAACGAAGCTGCGGAAATTCCGCCTCGGCACCTCGCGCGCGAAAGACCCGCAGGCAGTCATCTGTACGCTCCATACATAATCACAATGCACTACGCGCCCTCTGGAGGCTGATATGCCGGCCAGACGAGATCGATAAGAAGACGCTCGAGGTCCGACCCGTCGACGACGAGGTGTACAATGACGTCGGGAGTCTTTCAGAAGAGCTACCGGACCATGCGCCAAGGTTCATCCTACTGAGTTATCCCTTGACACTGGTAAGTCTTATGGCAAGTTACGCGGTCTATCCAAGGCTGATCCTCTCCCCAGGACTCCGGCCGTCTCTCAGTACCCTACGTCATGCTGTACTACCTTCCAATCACATGCAACAGCGAAGTCAAGATGCTGTACGCCGGCGCAAAAGAGCTAATGCGCAATACGAGCGAGGTCAACCGCATCATCGAGATTGACAGTCCCGAGGATCTGGACGAGATTGAGGACAAGCTGAAGGAGCAGTGAGGATTGGCCAGGCATTCACCCAACAGGCGGCGCATATGGCCGTAACGGAGGTATCGATCCGAATAGTGCATTGACGGCGGGACCGAGCGATGGGTCGAGCCGACGTGGATTCGAAAGGAAAGGCCCGATATCCAACCCGCATAAACGTTCCAGTGATCTGTATTACCAACTCGTGGGGGCCAGATCCGACATATCACAGAATACACCGAGTCCACCAATCCCAATATCTCCCCTGTCACCACCTTTTCATATCAGCTGCCAAGCACCAAATCCCTAGTCCTACTGATAAGTGTTTCAGATACATACCAAACCCACAAGTTCTCACGTCCTAATTTCAAGTTTCTGCGTATACGGATCCAATTTCAAATCTCTGCGTATACAGATCGACAAGATATGTCCCGAAGTAGCACATCCAGCGAGTCAAGTTAGCTCGAGCAAATACGTTTCATGTATATACCGCGAACCATTCATTTGCCCATGCATCCCAGCAGCACATCCTATGCGCACGCGGCTCCGGTACAGGCATTGCCCTACCAGCCAGATGGGCCACGGGATGAAGTATCAAACACGAGTTGCCGTTCTTTCCCTGCTGCATTTATTGGGTCGCAGCCGTGGGTAAGAGCCTCGGTCCGTTTGCGAATGGCGTGGGCCATTCGGGCTGTTTAGCCGTGGCATGACGTGTGAACGTGATGTTTGGGCATATGTACCCGCGGAGTATATCGCGGGTTTGCACGAATTAACCAGCGGGACTGGATGGGAGAGTGGGGATGCGTATAGAGGGCTGCATGTTGCTGAAACGATAGTCTGCAGACTATGGCGAGACGGACGAGATCTTTCTTCGAAGTCCCCGAGAGCTTGGCAAATGCATTCCGGAAGACGTGGTGTGTTGGATATCGCTGCGGATGTGGTTTGATTGTGAGTTCTTTTCGGCCGTTGTCAGCGAGATGGGAAGCGGGGCTGGACCAGATGGAATCGAGCTTGAGCGGGACGGGTGTGCATTGAAGACATGAATCGATGGTAATATCTGATGAGCTTGCCGCGACTTGTTGGTTCAACTGCTCTCTGCATGATGTACAGTCGTCTCTTGCCCAACGTCTCTTTCCCATGTCGATGCGATTCCAGGTCCGGAATCTTTCTACCACGTACCTATGTCATGTTTTCAGCACACTCGACGTCTCCTCCCATATGAATCAGCACCCTTCGTCCAACCGGCAGTATTCTGCTTTGCGCGCTTGCTCTCTCGCAGCTCCCAGCATCGGATAGATTGTGGAAGTGGTGTGATGCCATGGCTTTCTAGCCCGTGGCAAAGTTTCAGCGGTTTGCCCGTCCGCCGTGGCAATGTTTGCGGATGGATGTGTTGATGCGGTGCGCGGCGAGAACGGGCTGGTGAGGAAGATGGGCCGGGATTGTATGTGTTGTTGAGTGGAGCGAGTGGGTTGGATTGTGGCGCGATGTGAGGGTAGCGGAAATGGGAGAGGGTGGCATTGATGTCTCATCTCATTAGGGAAGCAGAAATGTACGGATTCCAGTGGGATATGTATTTGGTTTTCCAATGCGAGGGAAAATGTTGAGGGACTGCAGTGAGTGAGGTGAGATTCTGAGTTCGTTTTAGAGTAGACGGTGGGGAGTCGACTGTTGTTTGAAGTGCTCGTGTCGCCTTAGAAAATTACTCATTCCATTTGTGATCTAGACTATTTGAGAGGCTCGATTTGATGAGTCCAGTGAGTTGATTTCTTGAGGCCATTGTCCCTCCATGTCAGGAATAGATGCAATCAGAGATTTAGAGACACAAATTCAGTCCTTAACCCCATTCGATTGACGACTCGAAACCTCATCTTCATTGCAGTCTGATAGCCCGTGTTCAAATTCCGTTCTTGACCCAGTCTTCTGTGACATTCGTACATACTTTGGCACCCGCCTTAGTAATACCGTCCCACCTGGCATCAGTAAAGAGCTCTTCTTCAAAAGTCGTAACCAAGAACTTCTCACCGGGCCAGAACTTCAGACTTGCGACATTTAGCGGCTCACAACTTCGGTCCGGCTGGTCATCATGATAGTAGTACATGTGATGATTAGGCAGTGATTTCCCCGCCAGCATGATGCCACGTAGGTCGATTGATCGCACCAGGTATGTGAGCCAGATGCCTTTGTTCATGAACTTGGCAGCGCGTTGCGCATCATTTGGAGGCCACGTAGAGCATGGATACTACCGGTTATGAATTCGCGGATAATGTAGTCGATTGTGGCCTGGGAATTGTTGTGTGCGAATTGGGCAACGAGCAGAACGTGAAGTGGGCTCCCAATCTTGTTCACCACGCCGAAGTCGCTGGATATTAGATACAGCGTGACTTACGTGAGCCAGGCTATCTTGATGACACTTGCAGCCTTCAGGAACTTGCTGAATACCCGTGTAGTATAGGCTCTGGAGCACGATCATTGTGCTCGCCTCTGATGGTTGCTTTTCGACTCGAGACAAGCAGTGTCAACGTAGAGTTGATGGCATGTGAAGTTCAACTGGTTCAATCGACAGGTTCCTTGGGCGATTTAGTCGCATCAACGCTGAAGATCGACCGCTTGCGATAGCCGCCAGGTTGAAAGACCAGAGGCGTCTCTGATGAAAGAGCGAGCTCGTAGATGCGGTTCCGCAATTCTCCGAGCAGTTGTAGCAGCGGACTCTTAAGTTGTTCTACAATGGCAATGTGCCTCAATGTCTGTGGATTGCTTTTCTTCACTTGCCTGATTCTGTTAAGTTATGGTTAGTGAAAATGCACGCGCATCCCTTCGGTGTCATTAACCTGGCTGGTAGAGGTGACGGAGGAGGTGTGGGCAGTGCTCCGTCGGCCTTGTGCCTGGAGAAGATCAGCGGTCAGTACATGTCTGTTGCTGCTGTGCATAGAAGCGCTTACTTGAGTCTCAAATATGCTCGAGTGACCGGCATAGTGCAGCATCCTAGGTCGTGTGCGGTAGACACAAGTTGAGGAACAGCGTTGTCAAGTGCTCAGCTGGAGAGATACGACAAGATGTAGTGACGCGCGACCAAACTAGTCAATTCTGGGAAGTGAGTCACAGGTGAGGGGTGAAGGTAAAGGTATACGCGATAGCGGTATTTTCATTTGCTGCTAAGAAAAATCATATGGCAGGCTACGGTTCAGAAATACTCTTTCGCGGGCTACATGGGTATCCGGCGTCTCACGTCATAAATCCAATCTCCTGCGGTACCCGACTGTCTACCCGCTGAATGAGTCGACATGGTGACTATACTTGCCTATAAAGATACTGTGAGGCTCAGATACCCTCATTCGTCCATCGCTTCAACAGCGGGATGCAAAAGTCCTCGTCAAGTACATCTGTCCATGGGGAAATTAGCGTTTTCAACTCTACATCATCAATATGAGTTGGCCAGGAACGTGCATCGAAAGGCAAGAATCGGAAGTTTGGTAGACTCCCAAGGGTGAGGCGCTCGGGATCACTGAACCAATCTAACCCGGCAGCGTCCTCCATTTCATCCACCAGGCTGTCGAGCTCACTGTGCTTGATGACCGAGGACCGCAGATCTTTCTCGCGAAAGGCAAGTTCTAGATAGAGACCTACCTTCAGAATCCACCCCAGTCCCCCGTCTCGGATGTCTAGTGCTCGCAACATGTATCGAACATTCGTATGACCCTGACTGCGACAAAGCATTGCAATAGGTATCATATGATCCTTCTGCTCTATCCAGACACCGTCGATGCCATCATTGAGACAGAGTGCGACATCTTGGAACCATGCATCCTTCTTGTTCGCACAGCACGTAAGAAACTCACTGAACAGCTGTGCAGGGCCTGCAGCCTCAGGTTCACCGTAGACGTAGATCTCGTTGAATTTGATCTCAGTCCCGGCAGTCTCGTGGTATAGCTGGTGGCATGTGAACCTGAGCTGGTTGAAACCGCCCTTGGGCGAGTCTTCCTCAGCAGGCTGTATCCATACATTGGGCCCGCGCGCAGAGAAATGCGGTGGTCTATCGCGGTTGCCAGGAAGTAGGGATATGCCATGTTCTATGGTAAGGGCATACTCATAGATGAGATTTCAGATTTCACTAGGAAGCGCGAAGAGAGGGCTAGTGGAGGACGAGAAGGGAAGCGAAGAAGCGGAGCTAGTATCAACTTGCTGAGCGCGAGGCGTAATGGACGAATCAGGTAGTAGGGACATATCGTCTGTCAATTCGTCGGTTTGGCGGAGATGTCTACCAATTTAACCTATACAGAAAATTTGAGGATTCGAAGGAGTCGAGGTGAGATCAATCGTTGTGATCGAAAGAATTGCTCTAGAACATTATTACGATGTGAAGTATACGTAACTTTGGGGGAGAATCGCGACGGCGCTCGGCTTAGGTATCGTTCATAGTGACATCACAGCGTTCTTTGAAGTAAACTTCCAACGAGCCATGAATATTGAAAGTATTAAGCTACGCCCCACCTTGATTGTTTAGGTGTACAATGATCGCTCAGTTGACTTGGCTGTACTCCTGAGGTCCGTCTGGTCGAATTGAATGATCTAGACCTTCGTTTTCTCACGCCTTGTTCACCACAACATTATTCGCCGAGCCGCTCTCCGATCCTGACTGGAAACCTCCCTCAGGCAACTTGTCGAGCGCATCATTTTCCTTGTCTAAAGACCTGAAAGTCCACGAAAAGCCAACCCAGCCAATGAAAGTCAAGATAGTAATGGAGACGTAGAGCCAGACCAAAAGCGGATCATCGGCCAGTGGAACAAATGCCTGAGCGATGGCTGAGGAAAACGCGTGAGTGAACCAGAATACACCCGTTACCAGCGAGCGCATGTTTTTGGGCGCCTTGGTGTAGGCGTATTCTAGACCGGTGATGGAAGCAAAGATTTCTGAAAAGGCAATCATGACATAAGCCGGAGTCTGCACCCACACCGATAGGTTCGGTGGCTCATCGCATGTGCCTGGGTACTTTCCACAGGGCGACTTCTGGTAGATGGAATGTTGAATGACTGCAGCTGCAATCATACTGAACATCGCGAACACAAATCCAGCTGAGATCTTCTTAAGCGGCGTGAAGTTGAGACCTGCATGGGCTATCGCCGGGTAGATGAATTTGTCGAAGATTGGGATCATGATGAGAAGCGTGATGGGGTTCAGGTTGTGGATGATATCGTTTGGGACGCCGTTGAGTTCCATTGTCGACGCTTGCGAGACGAGATTGGAAGTCATCTATGGCATTGAATTAGCAAATTTTCTACACAAGTATGTCTTTGGGTCCTTACTTGTCCGTACGGAAGCCAGAAGATTGGAAGCCAGAGGAAGACATAACAAGCTTTGAAACCACGACGCACTTCATCCACCCAAGCATCGTCAAAAGTCATCCACTTGGGTTTGTTTGAGACCCTGCTGGGTTTGACATTCTCCCAAAGATCAGGAGAGGAGAGGTTCTTCCAAGTGCGGATGGGGTTGAGCGAGAATTGGCCCTTCAGTGCAAGCCCATAGAGACGCAAAGACTTGATGGCGACGTCTCCCTGCGGCGGCTTCTTGACATAATGCCTACTGAAGGCCATCATAAGAATCGGACAGAAGATGAAGAGAATGGTCGGTAGGAGGTAAGACAGCCAGAAACCCTATATAGTTGCGCCAGAAATTAGCGGGTGTAGCCAGGAACAAACATTCTTCAAGGCGAGAAGACGTACCACGTATTTTTCAGCATACACCATAGAAATCTGACCGACCAAAGCTCCGACGTTGATCAGTAGGTAGTAGCGCATGTAGATGCGAGAGTACGTGATCCCTGGATCGACGATGACACGCTCGCCATTAGCTTCGGTCCTGATATATGCTCTGGGGTGAGAAGCTTCGTATCTAGAGCATTTTCAGCAGTCTTCAAATCAGAAGTGCGAAAGGCAACGCACTGTTCAGCGATAAGCGGCGAAATGCAAGCCTTGAAGAATCCCACGCCTGTACCGAAGAGGATGAGGCCAAGGATAAACGAGGCGAGAGCTCCTTTCGGTGAAGCAATTACTTGTGGGATAGCAGCGATGAGAATGAGGATATGTCCAAACGTGGCCACGACGATTGCGACGTAAATAGTTTTAAACTTTCCCCAATATTCATCAGCAAGCCACCCACCTAGGAAAAATGTCAGTCCTGATCGGTTTTGGGATCTCGTACGACGTCTCACCAATCATAGGCATGATATAAGAGAAGAACTGATTGAACTGCACAAGTCCGGTTGAGGCTCTTTGTCCCATACCCAGAGCTCCTGGTTGACCATTGGTGCCAGCAGCACCAGCTTCGGGGAATGGTCCCTCGGTTGGTAGAGATTGTTGGATGAAGTTGACAACTACGACGTGTTAGCGGAACCATAGCTTCTAGCCTCAAGTTACACTTACAAACAGCGGTGGTGCCATAGTAGGCGAATCGTTCGCACATCTCTACAATACCGATAATATAGATCATCCAATTCACTTTGCCATACACTCGGCGGAGCGAAGCCCACTCTTCATCCGTGGGATACAGCTCGCCATTAGGACCAACCAGATCGTCTTTGGTAGAGCTGAGTGACTCGCGCTTTTCAAAAATGCGCTCGTCCTTCGAGTCTGGTACGTGTGCCGCGGCGACGTCCACAATCTCGAGAGGAGCACCGGAAGACATACTGAGAGGTGATAAAAGCAATACCAGCCTTTCGTGTCAGTCTGACGGCAGCACAGATCTTATACATGTCTACATTCTGTTGGTTTCCATATGAGTTCTTCCAGCTGCCTCATGGAGTAAAGTCGTGATAGCAGTTGGAACGACAAGCTCTTCCTTCGTCTTCTCGGCGCCACCAAAGGGCCGCAACTGCGTGCACGCCCAGGAATGTCCAAGTTCCATCCCGTGATGAAGTCTGACCATGTTACGCTAGTTGCTATCTTTTGGTGATGAATTGCGGGGTTTCGGTTGGCGCCGAGTGATACCGAATGTTATAGCCACAAGGAAACCGCCAAATGCAGATGCCGCCAAGGGCTGCCATGAAGAGGCCAAGCTCCACGCAAATGCCATTGTGCGCCACTGAGTAGAAATCACATACGCCTCAAAATACTGGAGACAGATGTCAGCCTGTGTGTGATCATGCGCGGCAATCTGCCTCGCCAAATTTCATCGCGAAGTGATTCGCATAACTATGCTGCCCACCGCTGATTGTTTAATGGGTTTGGAAAAGAAAGAAGTATTAGACAAGAGCTGCAAAACAACTTGGAGAGTCGTAACACTCAAGAACAGAGTAGCGCTTCACAGGATTAATGAGAGAGACATATCAGGCTGCCTGAGGTTCGAAACGGAAAAAACAAGTTGATGGTGACCGTAGGATTCTGCGTCGTTGGGCTGTGCATCTACCGCCACGTGCCGCTCAGTGCTTACATTCTTCTCGACTAACTAGGTCGCAAACATGAATTATATCTTTCCAACAGCTCCGCTCCGCGTGTGAGGCTGGTACTTGAAAGTGATAAAAGATCATTTTCTTTTCAATCAGTATCCATCTCTGCCGCTTGACTTCCTTTCTAAACGTCTGCTCGCATTACCCGTTGATTTACACCATCATTCTAGGTTCAAATTTGCTGAATGTACCTCCAAGGCTGTCAAGATGCTCTCGCACCATGGGCCGATGCTCGACCACAATGCGCGCAGGCTTCTCTGCGGTCACGCGAGAGGATCGATTTGCTGACCGCAGCGGCTGATGAGCGCGAGCGAGATGTCCGGTGCTGGCACTGGAACAACGAGTTTTGCTACAGTCGGGAAGTCGTTCATGACAATGCTGTAAGTCACCGTGCCATCGAGGGCGCCCTGCACGAGGAGACCCGGCATGCCCTTTGGCCTAGCAGACTCGAAATGCACTTTCACGCCCTCGCCGAACGCCTGAGTGAATTTGGCTGCATCGACCACCTCGTAATCGATGCGTAGGGAGCGGCCTCTGGGGCGAACGATCCTTACGCTAAGATTTTCCAGCACAGGAGCATCAGTTCTATCTTCATACTTGTCCGCAGTCACTCCGATGGCTTTGGAGATGGGACGCGCGACAGCTCGGCTGAGGTCGGCATCCCTGTTGGTGAATGGCTCTATTATCGTTTGCAAAAGATGTGCAACCCCCCTCAGCCTCACTGAATAGAGCGTAGAGACACCTCCGTATACTCCTATTGGCTTAGATCTTCGTGGTAGTCTAAGAGGGTCTAGATAGCCGTTAACAGGTGTCACTTTTAGAGCGAACTAGATAATTCTAACCTCTAAAATTGCTGCCTGCAATACGATATTATCACGTACATCACTGCTTTCCTGTTACATCATTATTTATCATAGACTTTTGTCATTATAGAAGTTCTAGGGGGGTGCACATCTTTTGCAAGGCACCGATATTAGCAGACTGTCAGACACGCTCTTGTCCAGAGAAGTATGAGTAGCACCAGCGCCTTATCTCTCCACGCGTAGGATTTACTTGCCCTGTTGGAGCGTAGAGATGAGAAGATGACAGAGTCGGCAACGCCGTGCCAGGAACTTCAAAAAGCGTCGCCTTTCCCGCCTGGTTTCCGCTAGCGTCGTGCTTTGCGCTTTCACCGACGCCTACCACGTAGCTGGACCTTAGGTACGGAGGGCCGACCCAGCCTCGCGCTTGCGGAGCCGCAGTCCGGACGTATATGATTGAACGTACACACATGGCTTCGGGACGTTTAGACCGCAAGAATACATCTGCCCGACTCGCGCGCGCTTTTCCTCGACTCCATAGCGGACCTCTTCTTCACCCTCAATAGTTAATCTTCTCTCCACTCCGATAGTCGTGGACGTTACTCAACAAAGTTTGCGCTTCTCCAGCGCCCACTAGCTTCGGTGCATCGTTAAACATGACATCTAGAGCTTCTTCAGCGGCTTGGCCCGCTGACGTGCACTTGTAAACGCTTCTCTTCGCGGACACCCTGGCCAGTTTGGGCTCTGTCACAGCCGTATTTAGGGTTGAGAGTGCCTGATGAAGGGTTTCTAGAGCCCTAATACTTCAGGGTCCTCCATGTAGAGCCGCAGCTCGGTGATCTATCAAGTTTTGGCTAGCTAGTTGTAGCGTGATGGCAACCGCAGATTCACCGCTACGGGTGTCTATCACCAGGATGCTTCCGGGTCATGCTCTGGTGATGCAGTACCATCTCAGCGACCAGGTCTTGTGTACCATATCCGCAGATTTCTGTTACCGCCTGCCAAGATTCGACATAGCAACACGTGATGTCTCGAATGGAATGGAGGCCCTGCTTGCTATCACAGGGGCCGTCAAATTCTACACAATGCATGCCCCGCGTATGTACTAACTCCATTTAGCTCTTTCCTGGCTTCACTTAGCACGATGACTATCAGGCAATTGCGCAATATCACCCTCGGATACACGATTCCGGTTCACCCATACACTACTATCGAGTGGCAGTCATGATTGAACATGTATAACTGTGCGAGTCTTACGTTGTGAAGACTGAAAAGGTCTGACAGCGCGTAGCTTGCCTCAAGAGTGACTCCAACAACACTATCACGCTACTGGATCGCTTCACATTCTTCTCAGTCAACGCATTGATACATTGTGAATACACAGCAGAACTGCAATTAGGCACGCAACCATTACGATTCACTGACACATTGTTGGGCCACTTTATTGGGTAATCCCTGGGGCATATACAATACTCTTCACAACAAAGGCTACGCGTCAACTTACTAAAAGAGCTTCCCACGTTCAACTCCTGACCTGAGCCGCTCTTTGACACTCTCTTTTAATCGCCAACCCAAAATGACAACCGAACTGCCGCCCCATACTTCATGGTACCCTGCTGATGACCCTGCCGATCTCTTAGACCACCCACGCATGTCTCAACAATATCATGGACACGACAAAGAGCGAATGGGAGACGGTTCGGTGAGCATACCTATTATGCCATTCAGATTGGTTTCCTTTACCGGTGGCGTTCCATATCCTCTTCACGAGACATACCCTGTCGAGCAGCCACACATGATCGATCTTGTCAGTGGAGACCGCTTCTACCGAACAGAGTCGATTCGGCAGCCAGTAGCTGAAGACTTCCTTCATCCCCAGCGTAATTTCTCTGCCCCTCCTGTCAAGATCGTTGAAGCAGATCAACATCTCGATATCATCGAGCCCATCGAGGAACATGCCGAAGATCAAACTCTCCCAGTGATTGAGCCGGACTCTTACTTCCGCTACTTCCCTGACTCCTCCAAACACTCCACCCATTCGGATATGAGTCGTCGAGACACTATCACTACCACTCAGCCCTCAAACCTCCTTAAAGTCGGGCCAGAACCAAAGCGCTCCGAGTCTGCGGAAAACGGCAGGATAGCTCATAATCCTGCACAGGCTAAGATCCCTAACATGGGCGCTGACGAGTTCGACCCAGCTTATGGAGGGTTGCACAAGCTGCCCACTATTCCGCTCAAGAAGGTGTCGAAGATTAGTCGCATTAGGCGCTGGCTGTCAGTAAAGGATCGTCGATATGGTCGCGCTTCTCGGTGACTAGCACAACATCTAGAAGGATTGATGGGTTTCAGACGCGTTCGCATTTCAACAGTGTGCGCGTGATGCTCTTGGTGGCTTTACGAGCAGAGGCGAACGAGTCAAAGGGTCCGTTAGGCGCACCACCTTTTCGTCATACCCTTCGGTGTTAACGGACTTTACCTAGCTAGCAATGCATTGATTTGAATCAGATACAGAAATGGCACATGTGTTATCAGCTTGACCTCACATTGCTAATTCAGGCTTGTTCTTAGTTCAACTCAATTTAATCAGAACTGTTTTTGCATCAACTCTTCACAATGTCTCTTACTCAGAGCTCACTCGAAAGAATCGCGACTTCCTTCCTCTTTGCCTTCAACAACCTTTCTGTTGACGATCACATCGCTCTCCGCGCACCATTGTGCACTCACATCTTCGCTCCTTCGTCGCTCAACATATCACCCAAGACAAACGCTACCTTCGCCGCACACATTACCAACAACCTACTTCCACTGCTTGAGCGCTTCCCTGTCGCAGCTAAAGAGACTCACGTCAACGAGGCGGGTCGACAAATTACCATCTGGGCAGCTGGGAAACCAGAATTCAAGAAAGAAGCCATGGGCGCAACACCAGCAGAAGAATGGAATTACACCAACGAGTACATGTTCCTTCCAGACGTGAATGAAGCCGGTAAGATTGAAAGAATAGTCGAGTTCCTCGATAGTTCCTCGACCGAGAAATTGCGAGGTGCGATCCTCAAAGCGCGAGCGAATGTAGGAAAGACAGGAGCTGCGTGGTGAGATACGTGTTGCTGTGTCACCTCAGCCATCACCTCCATGTATATCACGATTTATTCTTCCGACAAGAAGCGGCAATGTTCCGCCCGACCCCAAATTCGCGAGCACAAGTGTTGCACATTCCACGGCATATTTCGCAAGCGCCCCTCGATCCTCATACAAGGATTGCTGTAACCGACCCTCTGGGCTTGCGAAGCGACTACGCCACCAGGCAAAATAGAGATTGCGCATTAAATACTCGCAGCGTGACTGGCAAAAGCTCTCTATTCTGCCGGCAACATGCGGCATCGAGCATGTCTGCTGATAGCCGTTGGAGTTGCTTTTTGCTGCGTGGGCGCATAAGGCAGAAGTAGGAGGTTCGATAAGGAGACGCGGGTACAAGGAGGTGGCAAAGGCGTATCGCTGCAAGGTATCCTCATCTTGATGCGCTTTCGGTGCAGTGGCGATGATTAGTAGGCGGCCGCCACTTGTGCTCCCACTCTTCAAACAAAAAAGCACCCTGGAGTTTGAATGTAGAACATGTCTTGCCGTTTCTGTACCGTGAACCTGGTTGCTGAATTCTGGACTTGAGAGGGCAGGCTTTCGCATTGACGCACGTCAAATTTTTTTTTGGCCATGAGAAGTGCCTAAACGCTTGCGCAATTCTCCGATGCTTGAATCATCGGATTTGAAAAGCCGGGTCGCACTTCTCATGCGTTGTTGATGATCTGCAGGACGTGCTACGGTTTCAGGTTGTGAGAACCTGGGGTATTGGGCTTGCATACATGTGCAAACCAGCATTCCATATGCCATGGACGGTGACTTTTTGATACTTCATGTGGTAGGTCGCTATGACCCGACACATAAGAGTCCCGGGAGGCGTTGAGCAATGTACGTGATCCCCTCGTCCACTTCGCCCACAAATTCCACATAGCAATCTGGCCTAACCAACACAGCGTACTCCTCTCCCTTCTTGATCAATGCGCATCCGAGCGCCTCCTTGGCAAGGGTTGTTTTTCCTTCATCCTTTTCAGCTTCTCTTTCCATCCCCACGCCCATGCTCCTCAAACTGTCCAATCTGACCATCGTCATAAACTCCGGTCGTGTTACTTTGATCATCTTGGTGCTCTGCACTAGTATAAACATATACCGGCCGTAGGTCATCTTCTGATATAAACGAATCGAATCCTGCGTCTTTTTGTCATGCAGCCACAAATCCGGAGCCCGATGACCCGCCTTCCACACACCCTTCTCAGATTCCCGTACTAATGGGGATTCGAGATTCGAGTATTGCACTCCCATACCGGTTATAAAGCTGGAGTTCTTCTCAATAAGCCCGACGTACTCCTTTGCTTCTGCTGTCGTGCTTCTGACCAGTTTGGCTGCAACATCAATGACGTGATTTGCAGTCGCTCTTCTCTCTATGTCATAACTTTCGAGGATGGATTCAGCTGAGCGAGGTGGTAGCTGAGGGTGTTTAGAGGGCGATTGGTTGTATTTGAGGATGAAATACAAGCGCCAAACTAGGTTGAAGGCATCCGAGAGGCCCGTGTTCATACCCTGGCCGCCATTGACGGAGTGTACATGTGCAGCATCGCCTGCAAGTATGAACGGTCCGACAGGGGTAGGATAAAGAAACTTCTCTGCCACACGTTCTTTGACTATGCAAATGTTAGCGCTGACATGTACATCCAGTGCGTAGGAACGGAATCAGCGCTACTTCGGACGATGAACTTACTTTCAAATTTACTGAACCATTCAATATGCGTGAACTCGACAGCGTGTGGAGCCATATGTCTTCTAATCGAGGCTTCAGTTTTCAGCTGCGTGATCTCGCCCTCAAGAAGGACATAGAATCTTTGCATGCCGCGTTCCCTTTTCACCATCAGCGTTTTCCTCACGATTTCTAACTCACACCTACCGGGGAATCCATGCCACCCTCGATTCACCATCAACTTGAAGTGTGACAATCTCTCTCGCAATGGGGAATGTGGTCTCAATCCAACAATCCAGAACTGCCCAGATCATATTCGGCTTCGTGCCTGTCCAACCAATGCCCAGCTCATTTCGCATGAAACTGCGTGCGCCATCAGCGGCAAGACAGTACCTCGCATTCACGGTACGCTTTTCCGTTCGGACGGAAACTCCAAGAGGTGATGCGACTTGTGAGAACGAGAGCGCCGGCTCAGAGTAATGAGTTGGTACATCGATGAAGGAGGCAAGGTGGCGTTCAATGAATGGTTGACCAATCATGAGAAGGTTGTTGTAGAAGGTGTGCTCAATGCTGTTCCACCATTTGCTTTGTCGAGATGTGAACTCGCCATCTACATAGGTTGTACTGGCTGTTTCGTGCCATCATCAGTCTGAGCAGTGATCAATCAAAGTTTGGTGGGACATACTGTTACACTTCACGCCTCTGCTCAGCAAGCCATCAAGAATTCCCAAGGGCTTAGAATCCTGGCCCTTTGGATTACTTGCTACTTCCAAATACTGTTGAGTTCGTGCCGTTATAGCATCCGCACCGCCCACTTGCAATGGGCCGCGCTTCGCATCCAGTATACAGACACTAAGACCAAGTTGGCGAGCAAGGAGTGCTGACAGAAGACCTGTTGGTCCAGCTGCATTAACATTAGCATACCGTTCATTAGTAAATGCAATGTCCAGCTGCTGTAATGCATCGCCAAGAGCCAGTAAACAACAGTTTAGAACGGACTGACCTCCTACAATGACCAGATCTACATCTTCTCCAAGTACAGGCTTCCCTAGATCGGAATTGTCGCTAGGTCTTCCAGAAATCGCCATAACAAGCAGGTCAACGGTGTGAGAGCCTTTCCGCAAACGCTTTTCGAGCTCTCACGGGGAGCTGTAGTCTCCAAGATGTATTCGGGTAGTGGCGAGAATGTTAATGCCGAAAAAGCCGTTGATCTCGCCGCTATCATGTGCGAAGTCTCTAGCATGGCACACGCCTAGTAAAATCGCACGTGTAGCAATCACGACATCGGACTATTTCCTCAGATTGTCCCGCCCCGACTGATGTTGCAACACTTGTGCCTGTCTTCCGAGAAGTCGTCATCTTGGCCAATGCCTAGGAGTGCAACACGGAGCGGGCCGGGGCGATATGGTACTCGTGACAAGATGCCAACAGCTCCACAAACCGGAAAGAGTAGGTAGAGTTGCAGTGCAGGGGTACGGTGGAACCCATGCGGAGACTTGCAAGGGCATAAGCAGGAACGCGGCGAAGGCCTGTTCGGGAACTTGGTGGCAATGACATGCGCATACACGAAGAAGAGATCGTCTCAGGGCCGATTAGAGTTTTCAATTCAAGGTCTACTGCCAATTCAATTGTCATAGGGCATGTAAGTGCAGTGACCTGATTCAAGGCCGAAAATCTGCACTGCACCACGATCGATATTCTCCGCCGTTCATGCAGAGCGTGATTCATCGACTATTAGATCATCTTGAGACGGCTTGTGCTTCTTTGATGCCTTGAAATGTTGCATTTCACTTATCATACAGGTTCTCACTGGGAGCCAAATGGCATGAGTATGTTTTCGAGGATGTCTTGGATATTTAGCATGTGTATGCATGGCTATTTTCTAAGGTCTACAACTCAAGACATGCTCCTCAAATTGCGCACATGCATGACCCAGCAGATCGTCAGCAAACATCCCCCAGCCATGTTCAAGACGGCACAATAGCTCGCAAGTCCGCGCCACCCAGAGCTAGTATCTCGTAAAATAGCACCTGCAACTGGATTGCCTATCAAAGATGCAAACGCATTGCCCGCGAAGACGATACCAAGTCTTCCACCCAATCGACTCATATTCTTAGTCAATGTAGCCGCACTAGACGGAATCACACTGATCACGCTACCACTGAAGAAGCCGTATGCGAAAGTCCATACGATGAGGCCAGCTAAAGATGTGTCGATAAACGTCCAACCTGCTGCTAAGCAACCACATATAATCGCTGCCAGTGCCTGAACCAGCACGGGCCCGGCAACGAATTTGTCCGCGCAGAAACTCGGAATTATGCGCCCAACCAGTCCACCAGCGTTGAGGATGCTGAGGAGGTAGTACGGGTGCAGGCCGTTTACTGGAAAGTTGGTATCACGTACCCAAGAGCTGATGTAGAAGTACGGTATGTATATGCCAGCGAAAGTGAAGAAAACACCTCCGGCGAAGATGGCGTATTGCAATTCTTTTAAGCAACTGAAATCGTAGAGTGTGCGTTTGGCGGGATTCCGCGTCAATTCTTCCCGTTGGCGCACAAGTAGGGCGCCGAAGCCTGTTGTGACAAGCACGATCAATGCTGCCGCTCGCATGGTCCAGTGGAAACCCAGGCTAGCTAGCATGCGCCGGATGATAATGGGGTAGATCACACCACCGATCGATGCACCAGTATTGGCAAGTCCGACAGCGAGGGTACGTTTGTCAACGAAGTACGTGGGTACAATTGCCGTCGACGGAACCAGAAGTAAGCTCATACCCAGTCCAGAAAGGATGCCCTGAGATAGCAGAATCTGGTAGTACAATGGACGTTGAGCACCTGTAAACTCTCCGCTGAAGGATGTGAATAGCAAGCCAAGAGTGACGAGTGCGCAACCTCCAAATGACATGAGCTTCGCGTGGCCTCTATCGACGTATGAGCCGGTTGCAGATCCGCATGCTAGCATGAGGAAAATCTGTAGGGAGCCGATCCATGAAAGTGAAGATTGCTCAGCCAGTGTTGGGTCGAGTGAAGAGTAGTACTCTTGGAACACGCCAAAAGCGCTTACAAGTCCCCTACGCAGAAGAGTCAGTCACAAAGCTCTTGGCTTTAAGGCATGGGGCGGGAAAATTACCAAGAGTTGAACATCAAGAAGAAGCCAGCCAGCACCTGAAGCCAACATGTAGCATTCGAAGCCATTTTGCACGAGTCGTTATGCAAACCGCCATTTGCACCAGACTTCTCGACGGTCACCGGCATAACTGATGAGAGAGCAATCTTTGTTGACACTGTTGTAGTTGAAGGGGAGTGTTGTAGACTGAGTCTTCCCGCCCTGTCCCATGTAAATTGTAATGTCGCGAAATGGACCCAGCAAGCCACAAAAATCGCATTAGCATCTTGATAAGCGGAAAGCTACATCCTAATCTTCGTATCAGTAAAGTAATGTGGAAGAAAAGTTGGCAAGACCTCGGCAGAAGCAATCGCACATCTCGGCGTTGCCTCATCAGGTCAAGGCGCCGATGGCGCGAAGTTGTGATTTCTGGGGCATGCAAGGATACTGCAGCGCTTCCAAGAACATGTGTGGACCGCATGAAACGGCTACAACCGCGCATTAGGAAGGCTGCCGTAAATGTGGGTGTATCAATATCGCTTCCTAGTTGTGGTTTGTCCGGCAGATAGACACCTGCGTATCGGGACTCAGAGGTTTGCCCTGCTGCTGGATGTTCCTACCCTGTGGTGGCGAATGACCCTTCGGCTGTTCGAATGCCCAGAAAGAAACCCAAAAAGTGTTGCGTCGGCACGCAAAGCTCTGTGAAAACTTCGTATCAAGGCCCGCCATGCGGTCCTTTTGCCCGGAGAAGAGTGGCGCAAAACCAGAACATGCTAGAGTGAAACGAAGGAAGCGGAGGACGCTTGGGTGAATGTATAACGCGCCCCAGTCTTGATTTATCAGATCAAGATCAGTCCGAGATTTGTGCTTCCGGACATATTAGCAACGTGGGAACGGATTGAATCCACCATCAGCATTCTGCGTCGTTCTTTACTGTCCATCTGATACTGTCAACCATAAGTCAATCATCTTCGACATGCCTCATTTCCTTGGTACAAACGACTATGAAGGCTCCGACACCGCCCTTGGGAGCCATCTTCGTCTTGATGCGATGACACTATCACAGCGAATACTCGGGGTGATATCGCGTTACAGATCGCCGCTACCTCTGGATGCGCAAGATCGCAGTGATGAGGGAGCACTGCATTTCCTGGCCCTTATTTACCGATCCGTCAAGAATAATGAGCCAGTGCGTATGGTATTACCAGCTTTCCCTTTCAAGAGCCCGAACAGCGACACCAAGGTACTGGGTACTCTTCCCGACAAAGCGGAAGAAATAGCTCTGGCGCATCTGAATGGACTTTGCGCCGCGGTCAAGGATATGTACCCTCCTGGCGCGATTCTGACTATCGTTTCCGATGGCTTGGTGTACAACGGTTCGTTCCCGTCTCTTTTCGTATACTTACCATTCTAACACGCGTAGACCTCCTCGGTGTGCCAGAACACGTTGTGTGGACATACGGCCATTCGTTACGGCAGCTCACCAAAGACAAAGGGTACAGTCATATCGAGTTCGCACGACTCAAAGACCTCCTCGGCATTCCAAACCTCAGTGACGAGATGAACGCCATGACGTATGCCGCTGTCGCTCCCTCGATACGACTTGCACTGATGCATCGCTACGGGAACTTCAACTGGGACGCTGGATTCGGAGATTCGTACGTCAACAACGACGAAAATAAGCGCCTCACGTATTGCGGATATCTCAAGTTCCTCACGTCGGACCTTGCGAGCATCTACCCTATTGGACCTGGGCGAACGAAGAGCGCTTTCAAGAAGGGCGTCGAGATAATTGCAAAGAGCATGCTCAAGCGTGGAGAGGCGTTCGCGAAAGCCGTGAAGGAGAACTATCCTGACCATGTTAGGTTATCGATCCATCCAAGTACAGGCGAAGATAAGATCTCTATCAACATCCTCCCTATCCAGAAAGTCATCACCCCGTGGCACAGCGCAGTAGCAGTTACTGTCAATGGTACTGTCATGGCAGGACAGCGCAGGAAGTTTGAAGAGGATCCAAACATGGAACTGGTGTACGAAGATGGCAGGCCCAGCTACTTTCGAGAAAGATCGCCACTGTACCAGTGGGATTGCTCGCGTGCCGTAACTTTCGAGCCATTGTACCCTTGTGGAGTGCTGATCCGACCTTCTGAGAATGCGAAAACGTTAACGATCGAAGATGTGGATGCGCACAAAGTGCGTGAGCTCGCCCAACACAACTCACCCGTGATTCTGCGAGGGTTCGCGCGGACGAAGAACCGAGATGCATTCCTTGCCAAGTCTCACGAGCTAGGCATCCCAACGCCATGGAAGTTTGGGCTCATACTCGAAGTCAGAGATCGCGGCAACGAAGGTCAGGGCCTCAACAATGTATTGAGTCAAGAATGGATGCCATTCCATTTCGACGGCCTGTTCAAGACAGAAAAGCATATTCGTGAGGATGGGAGCACACACTTAGTACCAAATCCTCCTCGTTTCCAAATCTTTGTGGCTGTCACACCTAGCCCCAAGAGCACTGGATACACGCTCTTTGCGAGTTCAAGACTCGTGTTCAGCCATCTCCCAAAACACCACTCCTTGGAGTATCTGGAGTCTCTGAAGTGGTCAGTCAGGACAACTTCTTTCGATCAGTCGTTCATTGATGGCATACCACTTGTTACTCAACATCCATCCACAGCTCAACCATGCCTCAGGTACCACGAGCGATGGCCGCAAGAAAAGACACGATTTGATCCCACGGAAGTAGAGATAGGAAATGGCGACCATAGCGTATGTGACACACTAGAGGAATTGTTGCATGACCGCCGAGTATGCTATTGGCACTCATGGCAAGAAGGAGATCTCGTCATCAATGACAACATCTCCATGCTGCACACGAGGAGTTCGTTTGAAGCAGGCATCGATCGAGAATTATGGCGCATTCATTTCGACTGATCGTTCTTGCCTTCGTAATGTAGAGGCATATAGTTTTTGGCGCAGGTTTCTGCTAGGTATTTCGCCGTGTACTCAGAAGTAATAGAATGTCGCCGTTTCGGCACTAGCACTGCAGTCGTTCCGGGCGGACGCCGGATGTCCGATCAGAACTTCAGAGTACCTGAGCTTTTCGCGAGACAATGCAGATCTGTCGAAGAGGAAGGGATAATGTGTTCGCAAGCGAGCAACGCTAGTCGATAGCCATGTATCGGCCTGTGGCCGCTGCGGAGTCTTTCCAAGCATCGAAAATGCTCCATCTCTGAACAATACATGTGAATGTGAATTCGGTCGATCGTCTGGCGCAATATAGATCAATGCAGGCCATGGATTTTGCAGGTTGTACGGAAGCTGTGATGTCGCGATGAGAAGGGTACGTGCTTGTCGTCCTGCGCAGTACAGCTGCAATGACAGCAAACGACATGCTATTGCTTCACCATTGGGCCTCACCGTATCCTCTCCTCCGACAGGGATGGCATGAGCAAAGAGGTACATATGCTGAGCGATGTGAGGTACATCTGCGGGGCGAATCCCAGACCAGCCTTAAAATTCCCGATGGTCAGACTCTGACATTTGTGGTCGTACAGGAGCAGCGTGCGACCCATGAGGCACTAAGATCACGCTGCAAACGCCCATTTGTACCACCAGCCTGCTTGTTATCGTACGAGTACGCAGTTCGAGCGGGTGGATATAAGCGCAGGTTACACAGCATCATGGACCTCCTTTTTATTTGTGGAACCGAGGAGCTTTCCTGTCACATGTGTCAGCCATGGAAAAGAATTTTGAGCTACTAGCCGATGTCTATGCGAGACCAGAAAGTAAAGATGCAGGATGCATCTAGTAATTGCGCATGATCAGAGTTCAATGCCAAGATCAAACAAGCGTAGGATGATTTGCATGGGCCGAAGATGGCATGGTCGAAGAAATGGAAGGGTGAAGTGAGAAAAAAGCTTGTTATATTCGCAATATTTGCGGTCGATGCCGGTTGAAGGGCATCCTGGAAACAGCGAGCGTAAAATAGAGCCGGCACACCGCCAGTGGAGTCCCAGAAGGGATGCAGCCTCGGGATACAAGCATTAGATAGAGAATCTGTCCGCGTTCTGACGTCAAGTAGCTTCGACTCCTGAAGTGGGGACATCGCTGTCGACGTCGAGCGCTTTCAGTTTCGCTTCGACGGCAGCTACAAGCTTTGGGTCAAAGTTCTCCTCCTTCTTTGTCCTTTTGATCCTGACTGTTGTTAGGGAGGCTCAATGGCGAGCATCGTCTGGTGAAAACTTACGGTGATCGGGTACATTTCTCACATCGCTCATGGCCGCATCCAGGACATTGTGGCGAGCCGCTGATGAAGGCAGAATTGCACTGCTCGCATTCCCATCGAACTCTCTGGCGAGGCTTCCTCCAAGTGCGCCTGAACTTCTCCAGCTGTTTCTCGACTTCGGAGTCGCTGTCCGCGTCCATGTCCCCAGGGTAGCCTTCAGGCCACTTTTGCAGCTTTGCCGGGTCGCGTGGGCATTTGGTGCATCGTATGTGTCGACACTGTTCACAGATGGTAGCCGTCGGAGGCACAAATAGTGTCTCGCACTTGTGGCAGGAGCGCCTGACTCTTTGCTTTGATGGCTGATATGCCAATTCATTTCCTCCTCTCGTCGTGACTGTCAGGACCCTCTTCTTCCTTGGCTTCTCCTCGGTTGTCTTTTCTTTCTCTTTCTCAGCAGAAAGCCTCTTTTTGGGGTAGCGAGGGCACTTCTTGCACCGCTTGTGCTCACACTGCAAGCATTGCTTGTCGGCTCCATATATAGTTCCGCAGTGATGACAACTGCGATGAACGCGCATGCGGATAGACTTCTCTACGCGTTGCACAGTGGGCATCGGAGCGGGAGGGGCAATCCAGTCTGTGGTGTCCAGAGTGAGTCCATATTTTGCAAAGAGTGCACGTGCGCGTTCCTGCTGCATGGCATGTCGATCAAGCTGTTTCGTCACAATCGCAGATGTTGGCTGCGAAATGGTGGCGGTAGATAGCAGCTGGCACAGCGAGAGATTCTTCCGGCGTTGCAGTACTGGAATACGTCAGTGTTGACTCCTGGGGTCATGACTGCTTACTTACACAACGGGCGCGGCTTCCTCTTTCTTTGCGCTTTGTTGTTCGGCCTCGTGCACGGAAGGTACAACCGGCGCGGCCAACTCAACAGTCTTGTTCGACTTCTCCCTCTTGAAAACACTGCTCATCCTCTTCACGTACTTCCCCAGGCTCATGCGTCGATCCATATTTTTCGCCTCCGCCTTTCCCGACTCAGCTGGAGTTGACATTGTGACTTCGGCAATTCCGGCCTTTACCCGTCACTACCTTGTGCTTCAGGTCGAGAGGATCCTCCAAGGAACAAGACGTTGTGGATGGGGGTGAAGCGCGGCGAGGGTCAGATATGCATGCGCTCCGCAATTCCCAAGGTCTGGCCGTTGGAGCTGAATCTCCCGGGAACTCCGACTGTCTGGCTATATGCACTCTGGCGGCTGCAATCACGGGCTAGTGATTCACGACTCCCACGACTCCAGAAGGATGCTGAAAGTAAGAACTATGTTGTCAGAGACGTCCGGCGATGTTTGGCGTTCGAGGTGCAGCAAAGGAGCAGTGGCGGATGCCCAATATGTATGGACGAAAGGCTCCTCAGGCCAGGACCCAGGTTCCCAGTCGTGCCAGCGTGCTGGTATTGACCCCAAACTACGCACAAGCGTCGCTAGGAAAGACAGCGCGGCCCGTTCTTTGCAGCTGGCCCGGCTACAAAAATGGGGTATTGCCTGCTGAAATTTATGGGCCCAGGCGCACAGGACTGGCATGCACCCGGCTGACTGCGGCAAAGGTGTCTGATCGCATGGGTTTATTGCAACACTGCAGCAACGACTTGTGCAGCGCCGCACAGTGCCAGCAGTGCGATTACACGACTGCATGGCTGTGCAATCACCCCATTGCTGAGATGTGTGGATTTTGTGCCGTGAGGCGGAATCGAGACGGCGCAGTGCCCAGATCACACTCTCGGGCTTTTTCCGTTTTGCGGACGCCACACCAGAGCTGGGCGGTCTCCCGTCTCCGCGACACGTCCTGTCCGTGTTCCGGACTCTTGAAAGCTCGACTGGGCGAGCATGGGAGAACATCAAGTTTCTCAAGTCTTTCAAAATTCCCATGGCCAGGCAATGTCAACGTGCAGCCGGGGATCGTCTGATTGAGGCGTTACGCTTCGATCTTTTGTTACGCTGCAAGCCGTGCACCCATAACTATTATCCGGCAAATCAACGGGCAGCCCATTGCCCGTCTTATCATAATTCCGCGTTTTATATTGACTCTATCTACGGTGCGAAAGGCTTGCAACGCTAGAATCGCACGATCACGTCGCACTGGCACTGTTGGGACATGGCGCGTTGCGGGTGATTTTCACAGTGAAACGGGCTGCATCGCTACGTACGGCTTCATGTCCTGACCATGCATCGCATCTACATATGCTGCTGTCGGCTGCCAACGTCTTCGCCCAGCATTGTTAGGCATCAGTAATGCGGGCGACTTCGACGACCTGCTTCGGCTTTACTTGACTAGCTGTAGGATGCATTACTACCCAACAGCAGTTTCAAGAACGGTTTACACTCAGTCAAGCTCAGCCCTAGCTAAAGGTATGAAGCTAGCGACCATCAGTCGACCAAACTTACGGTTGTGTGTTGTTGATGCAGCCTATCCCAACCCCGTTCCGCGGTGACAAGGTCCATCTGGACACTGTCAAATCCGGTGACCTGGACGTAGTGGATGCACGCCCCTGTCGTCGCTTACGGTGTTCCTTGATTCAAGGTTAATACCCTCACATATGGGCCTAGTCGTTCCAATCTGATCAGAGATGGTATCAGCCATGCGCGCCACGGTGTGCGTTGTCTATTAGGCGTACAGCAAAAAGTCAGTATTAGAAACCCAAGAACCTGTCAACTACTCGGATCTACTCCGGTCCTCCGCCGGCCGGCAGATGAAGCCAACTGCGAAGCTCCACTGGCGGAATTTGCCGTTCCTGACTGTTCGCAACCGAGGCGACTGGGATCTAAGCTGCAGGGCGACAGTAGAGCGCTGCAACATGTCGATGCGACATCAATTGGTGCTTATATTCAAAGCCCGGATTGCCAGCACTCAAGCCGAAATTGCTACAGTTTAGAGCGCGGAGACTACATGTGCCTAATCTGGTCTTGTGTGTCTATATGGCCATGGTGATATTTCCCTACGCTTCGGACGGTGGCATCCATATTCAGCTGATAATGACATGATCGAAAAGGGACTGTCTAGCTTGTGAACACGAGTCCAGTCTACAAATGATCTGTCGAGACACACGGGGTCCGTAAGAAGACATGCAGGCAGAAGGCAACATGGCAGAGAGGCCATAACGTTCGAGAACTCATTTCATTGAGCCCTCCAGTAAGACTGCCAGACGAATTCATCGAAGCCAAATGTTCCAACACTGTAAGCATTCAGACACGCATCAAGGCAGCCAGCGCCACACCAAGGTCTCACCGCGCATGTGGATCGACCGTTGAGCAAGATAAAATATCCATGCTTCGATCCCACACGGGCCCTGGTGCCCTAAGAGTGACGAGTCATGCCGCGGGCTCAGTCAGTACCTACTTGTTTGGTCATGATCGCCGGCATTGCGGCCAGCTGTGGAGAATAAAAGCATCAACATCCGCACCAACGTGCCGCTTCGGCACTTCCGTCCGGCCGCCGATGACCTTCAGTGACACAAAGAAGGCGATCATGAAACAATGCCCAATTTCAGGGAATATCTCTACGCGCTGCCCCACAGCCACGCCTTGTTCCTATCCGCACCCCATGCCTCATCCAGGATCCATCACCCAGTGATTCTCAAACCCTCTAGCCTGCACTGCGTGCCACGCATCTTCACCTGGTCAGTGTCCGAGCCGAGGCGTACACGATGAGTATCTTTACCGAGTCTTTCTGTTAGGCAGCCTGTAGTCCATGACATGGCAACTTCGGGGTCTTCGCAAGTGTCGCTTATATGTCTCCAAGATGCCTCAGATATGATCTTCCCATCCCTGAGGCCGATGATGCTCTTGCGTTTGGGTATACGCCATGATACTAGAGCTATCAACCCGTTTCGAGTCGCTCCCTGTGATAAGCATCAAATGTGGAACCCTTGTTGCCAAGGGCTCTGCTCTGTTTCCTTCTTCTCACCATCCACTCGATTCCCCAACATCAAGTCCACCTGAGCATTCATTTGTATTCCGGAAGCACTGCGATCCGCGATGCCATGACGAAAAAGCAGCCTTCGGACAGTATTAGCCGTAGTAGGCCGCAATCTAGCATCCTACGTGTCCAAATGCAATCGGCGAGCATCTCTCGACCACGGTTCTGGAATGCTGTTGCGACCAAATGTGGCTTGACATGGCGCAACACCAAACCCACGGGCATGGCACCGGGAATTTCTCAGCAGCTGTCATCGTATTGCGCCGCGAGCATGTGAATTCTGACGTGTGAAAGTGGGCTGCGTCAGCTGATTTATTCTCGCTCGTATCGAAAGTCGTCGCAACGTTCTACCTGTCAAAAATTCTTCACGCATATTATTTGCTTTTCTATCACCCCTTCCTTCACCACACATCGTCTTTTCCCCACAAAACCTCCGATACGACATGTCTCGGCCCAACATACCGCCATCCAATCCGCACGCCAATCACAATGATGCGAACCCGAACCAGTGCGTCGATCCCCACACTACCGCCTCGCTCTCGTAGCCCCAAAAGCAAGCTCACCGCTTGGCTCGATTGCGTGTACGTTGCCACAAAAGCTAACTATCCATTTTACGCTGCTCTGGACCTTTTGAGGAAGGACCTTGGCAAGTTCCGTCGAGTGGGTAAGCTAGAGGGATGCGTGCGGGTTGCGGGCGGGCATGTTCGGCTGGAGGAATGCCACGTGGATGGAGATCTGAGGGATAAGGTTTGATGGTGAGGAGTGATGCGTTGTACTGCTTCGAGACGTGTTTGCGTGATGGACATTTGCTGGACTACTGTTGGTGCAGCGGAGATCAATGGGACGTAAGTGGACAATTTCTCTCTTCCTCTTCGCGCACTGGTGTTCTCAAATGATAGTGAGCTCTTGATGATTCATACTTTCAACCCAACTTCCATATTCGCCTGATCGATAGGGGTTTGTTTCTTCGAACTCAATGTTTGGCGCATTCGTGTCCCGTTTGCTGTAGTAGTGTTGAGTGATGCCCAGCCTGCGATCCCACATGCAACCTCTCTCAAAACAAGATAGGTCGCACATTTATGATCATCTCCCATGAGGATTGGTACACCATCCAAGTTCCTGTAACTGCGGCTTTTACCATCCGGGAGCCAAGTGGTCGTCACAAGACTGGTCCTACATACCACTAAGAGATTGCTCGGAAGATTTTTAGTGTACTCGACTATGCCTGGCACAAATCGAGCTTTTAGTCTGATGATTCCTGCAGTCCATTCGCCTAATGGGTCGTTCCTTACAGGAGTTGTTTCTGTAAGAATGACCGCATCAGTTCGATCAATGAAACCATGAAAGCGCATGTATAGCGTACCAGCCTTGACAAAGAAGCTCAAAACATGGTGCTCGACGGGAACTGTGAGTGCTTTTCCGGTACTGTGCATATCACTTTGTCTGGATGGAGGTGGAGACGATTGGTAATTCTGTGATCCGAATTCCGACACGTAGAAGTCCATTTGCAGCTTTCCGTTAACTAACTCAATGCCGATCGGGACTGGGCCTGCGTTTAAGCGTATGATGTATGACTCGAGTACAATGCACAGCAAATCACAAGCTGGACAAGTTCTTGATGACCACAACAACGTGTTCAGGTCGGTCGTCCAATAAAAGCGCGGATTAAGGTCTAAACAAATCCTACAATTTGGCCAATTTCTATCTCTTCTCCATGCCGGATCAATACTGCCGTAGAGGCCGCAACTTAAAGCTTCTTCACTGCTTGATATGCTTACACCCGAACCTGAACGTCTCGTTTGTGTTGGCATTGTATGTTATGGCGCGCTGCAGAGTGGTGTGTGAATTCAATGATTAGTTACAGCGAGTAATAGCGCTAGGATTTCGAGTCGGAAAGGCAGAGAGGACTCAGCTCTAGGCACCCACCCGAGCTTCTGCGACAATCGGTAAATCAACAGGGATGCACTGTCACGTTACCAGCTACATGTATCAATACCCGCTACCTACTTCCATGGAAGATGCGACCGGCGACGTAACGTCTGCCCCATCATGTATCACAGTGTCGTCCAAGTTGCATCTGTCCCTCAATATTCATTTGAGCAAGCTTCTCGCCGCTGCCGCCACTTTTCATCCATCCACATGTTTCACCCTCACCCCTCAAATAACATCATCCTAATGCCTCTCCTTAAGCCTGGCCCTCCAATGTCGCTAATCCCCAGACACCACGCCAATTCCCTCTCCAAACCTACCTGGGAGAAGTAATTCCGCATTACGTATCGCGCGTGACACATGGCCTGTACGCCAACTGTCCCCATTTCCAGCCTGAAGCAGAATTCTGTGCTTTGGCAGAGAAACCGTGCGACTTTGTCGGCTTCATGGCGGATTTGCGATAAAGACCATGGTTCATTGGATTCGACTTGTGTAAGATCGTTCACGCTTGTAGCTGTGCTGATCAAGAGCGCGGTGGAGAGAAGTTGCAGCATGATTGCCGAACTGAAGATGAAAAGTATAGCGATGTTCAGACTCTCGTACTCGAGAGCGAACGGGAAGAGTGGGGTGGCGTAAGCGTCATCTGAAGGGTTGTGTGCGCGCGATGGAATAGCCCAATATGATGGTGTTGGAGAGTTGGTTTTGCAGCAGTGTTGCCATGTTGCGATCTTTTGGTAGGTGCTCAGTAGTGCCCAGATGTGGTTTGTATCTGAGCTGGCCATCTTGTCCGGCTTTGCCAAAAGATGTGGCACGTCGGTAACCATGTCCATGAGTGTTTCGAGGGACTTGAAATTGTGGTCAGCTGGGACGAGTAGGCGCCATGTGGTTGGGTTGAGGACGAGTCTTTGGCCTTTTACTAAGGCGATGATTACCTGTGCAAAGACGGTGAGTTGTGTCGTGTTTGATAGATAGGGGACGTACACAAATTAGACGTAACCGCGAGCATAATCTTCGCCATAATTGGGATTGGTCATTGATGTCTGTACGCTCTCGCAGGAGCTCGGATATTCCGTGAGCATGAGCATGCCAACTCTCATGGCCCTGGAGTATGAAAAGCTAGGATGTTCAGCATGATTGGTGCATAGTGGACGTCCGCCAAAGCTGCTTTACCTCGCAAGTTGACAGAACAACTATCGCTGCTAGGGTGTCGTCTCTTCTTTCCACATCAGATTCTTCGAGACTTTCGATCAACTTCTTAACAGCTTCACCATATAGACTCTGTGCTCGCTCTTCAGAAATGCTCCATGGCTCTGCAAGATAGACTTGAATTGCGCAGAATGCCAGCAATGCTTGATTCAAAACATTGCTTTTAGGTACCATGTGGCAGACAGCGTGGACCCATGAGTAGCATGAGGTAGCTGTGACCTCACATTCGTCTGTGGAACGCGTACGTGGGAGGTACAGTTCTCGAAGTATGTCCCAAGCGCCGAGGCGAAATGTGCCTGGGAAAGGAGCTTGGGGGACTGTTATGTTCGCCTGCAGTTGTTCAAAGGTCTGCAACAATCTCGAGGAATGTTTCATAGAAATTTGAACCTGGAGCGATATCGCTTCTGCTATCGCTACTCGTGCTGTGGTGGTGAATTCGGACAATGTGCGATTGACAAAGATGGAAGCTCTGTCGTAGCCTGGACAAGCTCGGCCAGCCTTTTCGCACCTCATACATGAAGGTTTCTGGAAGTCGCACTGTTTGATTGTGTCAGAAAGAGGTGTAGACAGGGGTTGTTACACTTACCTTGACTCTTCGTCGCTTGCAGTCATGACACGCTCGAGACTTCCCTGCGACACCCACCATTATGAGGCTTTTGGGTGTTCATTTGTCGCTTCTCGAATGATATTCCCGAATGGAGCGAGAAGCACAGTTTGAGAAACAGAATTGATTAACGCCATGTCAATGGAGCAACGAAGCGATCGGGTCAGATGGAGATAGATAACGAGCTAGTGATTCGACACTAGGCCAAACAGGTATCATTTTTCGAGCAGCCGTCGCAAGGGTCTTCGACTCATCATCTTCGCCTCGTACAATGGGGATGTCGTCTTCCTATGAACTGTCCCAGGTGATTGTGCTATGATCTTATCATCTTCTGCTATCACTCACTTCATTTATACATCGTCCTTCCAATTTGGCTGTATCATCAGAGTTTTGCTGCATCTCAGAACATTTTTGCGACAGTGCTGTGCCGTTCCTACGCGACAGAATACTTGTACAGACGTCACTCTACGAAACTACGTTCGATAACGTACCGTGAAGCTATACACCGCTTTTTCAATGTCACAGCGAAACGATTCTCATTCGTAGATATATCCAAGCTCTTCTATTCATGGTAGTCTTTTCAAGGCGTGTTGATAGTGACTGAGCATTCTGTCAGCCACGCAGAGACTCCGCATATTAGCTCTTCACGGTTATCCCCGATTGGGAACCATTTTTCGAGCGCACATCTGTTGATGACAAACACTGTTCGGGTCAATGCGCCAATGTAAGGAAGTCGCGATTAAATACTTTCAGACCTCATAAAAGAAGGAACGCCCTCAACAACACGAACTCTGCAACACAAGCTCGTTACTCCAACAACACATACCTCATCGCCACGATGTCGCAACCGCACGATGAATCGTTACAATCTTCCAGACCATCAACGCCAAAGCCTGAACCAACAGACACCGATCCTGAGAAGGCTGTGCCTAAAGCAAACCTCACAGAACCCGCTCCGAGCCCACCACCAGATGGTGGCTTGCAAGCATGGCTCGTAGTTCTAGGAGGCTTCTGCACCGTGTTTGCAAGTTTCGGATGGATAAATTGTACGCACGATCCTGCAGCCCTCAGGCCCTCACATATAGATGCACCGACAACTAACCCGCTATCAGGCATAGGCATCTTTCAGAACTACTACCAGACCGACCAGCTTGCGTCGTACTCGCCGAGTACCGTCGCATGGATACCATCTACTGAAACTTTTATCATGTTCTTTTGCGTACGTTTGGCTCACACGGGAAAAAGATAGGGGTGCTAATATGAACATTACAGGGCCCGATTACTGGCATTCTAGGAGATACATACGGTCCACGCTTTCCTATCCTGTGAGCAAATCCCAGTCTGGAAAAAGTGTAAGATTCATAC
This sequence comes from Parastagonospora nodorum SN15, assembly GCF_000146915.1. Classification (NCBI taxonomy): domain Eukaryota; kingdom Fungi; phylum Ascomycota; class Dothideomycetes; order Pleosporales; family Phaeosphaeriaceae; genus Parastagonospora; species Parastagonospora nodorum. The sequence goes on along the minus strand of NW_001884577.1, from coordinate 161,730 downwards.
ACTGACATCGTATGCCGATATCTAGACTCGGCTCTTTCCTGCACGTCTTCGGCCTCATGATGACGTCCATTTCATACGAATACTACCAGATCTTCCTCGCGCAAAGCGTCGTCAGTGCTGCGGGCTGCAGTTTCCTGTTCTTCCCCACACTAGCTGCCATTGGACAGTACTTCTCGAAACACCGCGCTCTGGCTCTCGGCATCGCCGTCTCGGGCTCCTCCATCGGCGGCGTAATCCTGCCCATCATTGTCGACCGGCTGATCCCGAGAGTTGGCTTCGGCTGGGCGATGCGCAGCCTTGCGTTTTTGATCCTGGGCCTGCTTGTCATCGGAAACGTTCTGATCAAGGCTCGTCTCCCGCCGCCCAAGAGACACTTTCACTTGGTCGACTTCGTTACGCCACTGACCGAGGTGCCGTTCGCGCTGCTCACCGCGAGCAGTTTCTTCATCTATCTGGGCGGCTTCCTGCCGTTTACTTTTGTCATTCTGCAGGCGAGGAATGAGGGGATGAGTACGGCGTTGGCGGGATATCTCGTTTCGATATTGAATGGCGCTTCGTAGGTTTTGCGTCCTTTGTCTACCTTCAGCATAGCGTAAGGTTAACACACTGCAGTACATTCGGCCGTATCATCCCCGCCTACTTTGGCGACCGCTACGGCGTCTTTAACGTCATGATCCTCAACACCTTCTTCTGCGGCGTCTTTGTCCTAGCAGTCTGGCTACCCTCGCACTCCAACGCCCCCGTCATTATGTTCAGCATTCTCTACGGCTTTGTCTCAGGCTGCACCTTCTCCATCATCCCAGCCATGGTGGCGAGCATATCCGACGTTCGCAAACTGGGAGCTAGAGTGGGGTGTTTGTATGCGGTTTCTGCTGTCGGGGCGCTCATTGGAAGTCCGACTGCCGGGGTTATCATTAATAGGCAGAACGGTGGGTATCAGGGATTAATTATCTTTTCGGGTATTGGGTTATTAGTGGGCACGGGGCTTGCGGTGGCGTCGAGGCAGGCGTTGGTGGGGAGGAAACTGGTTGCCAAAGTATGAAGTGAGAGGAAATGATTTCAGGGAGATGTTTGGGAGCTGTTACTGGAGCGATACTCTCCAAATTATAATCAGCGAAAATGCATATTGGTTCTGCAGTCTATCAAGTCTTGCAAGCATCCGACCTGTTTTACATGAGGAATTGTGTTGATAAGAAAGAACGATTAAGGTTGCTCATGGGAGTAAAAGAGCATTGAGATGGGGATTCTACTCCTTCAGGGGGGAAAGAGGTGCATAGCCTATTTTTACTACAGTTAAGGGGCCTTCTGGCCTAGACGGATCAGTTCTACTCAGCTGGTGATTGCAAGCAAACAATCTTTCTTTGAGCAATATATGTGCATAATAGTGCGGAACTGCACAGTACTCGCTACATGGTGATTGTGACTGCAAAACAGAACGTCGGGAGCACTGTGTAGTAGTGAGTAGAGTCAATTAGGGGTGTAATTGTGCGCGTCCAATTGCGCGACGCCGTGTCTTGCATCATGTTTCTCATCTCCCAAGCACAGGTCGCACCCCTTGGTGGGAGAGTGAGTCATGCTAAAATTCGCCCGTGCAGAGGTATGTAGGTGGTTTATTGGTCTCTGCGGGTATCTATGCCGGCCTCTATTCCCACTCGGTGCCCTTGAGTCGCTGCATCAAGTATTCAACCTCGACCTCTTTCGTGAGCGGAATGACCCAGTCCTGTTATATGTCAGCAATGTACGACTGTACAATGTTGGTGGAACCCACCTTGTACATGGCCACCACCGCGTCCGCATTGACCTTGGAGGACCCATCGGCACCAGAATCAGGGTCCGTGCCGTAGGTATTGGCCTTTAGTCTTAGTCTCTCCAAGACCTTCTTCTCTACCGCGGCATTTGTGATAGCCTCGTCAATTCCTTGTCTATCCTCGGCCTTGATCAGCTTCACAAAGCGTTCCGTCTCGGTCCGGAACTTGGACTCGGCGACAAATTTGCCAAAGTGTATCCTACGTGACAGCGACTGTATTGTGAGAACATCGCATGTCGCTGCCGAGCCGTAGTTTTCTTGCGACTCGCCCTTGTCCCCGCCGGCCTTTTGTAAACATGCTGCGGGGAGGATGTGGTTGATGTAGCAGTCTTTTAGCTTGCCGTTGACCACCACGTCGTTGTCGTGGAGGATCTTCGGGTAGCTGAGGGGCTGCAGGATGGGTTCTTGGAGGACCTCGGGGAAGAATGGGTATTCGTCGGGGGACTGGTAGCGGCGGACGAGGGACTGCAGGCGCTCCTGCTCGCGCAGCATCCAATCAAAGAGGCTGAGCTTGCTTTCACCAATGTTGAGGGAACCGGGGACGTAGATGGTCTTGTTGAGGGGGAACTGGACTCGCTCTATCAAGTGGAAGGTTATGCTGTCCTCCATGCGACTGCTGCTTGTCAGCTCTTGCTTACACGAGGCCGAGTGAATAGTACATGAGTTGGGAGCGAATATTTGCAAGGTCCAATGCCCTGGAGGCATCCGAGAGGTCAATCACCGCATCCATTGTATCTCAAGTCCACACGGTTCGAGTGTACTGTAGGGGAGTGAATGCAGCCATGACTGTCAGCGCATGTTCCTTGCAGCGGTCTCGGAGAAGCACACCAACTAATGGCGGATGACGCAGGGCGCATGTGCCATTGCCGAAGTCTGAGCGTCCAACACCAAAACACCAGCATTCACCAACATCGCCACGCGACAGCTGCGCTTTGGCCCACCCTTCCATCGACTGCGAGCTTTCTCTGCATCTGCGTACCATGATGACATAAGGCACCCTCCACTGTGTCCGGTCCCCGCTCTAGCCCTTCGCAACTGCGCGCATGGCCTCGTCATTTGCCCGCGATGGCTCGCCATCCAGAGGGCGCTCTACCAGTCCTCGGCCTCGAATACCCGAGGAGAGTCTTGAAGCGAGCTTGATGGACGGCCTACCTGATGTAGTTTTCACCTCACCTCGACTTGTGGCCTAGTGATGCTAATCCCTGCTGCAGACCCGCCAGCTGCAAGCTTTTGGTCGAAAAGTCACCGCCACTGCTGGAAGCTTGATAGGCACCGAGGGTGTCGGCCAGCACTACCAAAACGCCCTGGGTGAGCTGCACCGCGAACTGCGGCGCCCAATGCTTCAACGATCCGTCTTTTCTTTTGCCCAGACCACCCCGCGAGAAATTGTGCGCTCGCGCATATCCGTCCCCGAGATCCAGCAGCGGGCCCTCGCATACGTACCCGACGACATGCTCGCCAACATACCCGAAGACAACAATGAGTTTTCACTATTCCAAGGCTTCCAGGCCACATTACCAGACGAGCCTGAGACGATAAAGAAGAAGGGAAAGACGCACAACGCCAGAGGGCAACGGCTGATAGGCGGAGAGCTCGAGGATGACGAGTACTCCAAGCTTCCGCCGTCTATGCAACGCCTGCAGAAGCAGAAGCACAGCATGAGCCACCAACTCGAGATGATGGGCGTGCGGAAACACATGTGCGTGGCTGAGATTCACGAAATCGACAACAAGATTGCAAATCTCAACACCATGCGCAAGATGGTGCTAGACCGCCTGGCTGGGCTCGAGATACAAGAGGAGGAGCTTGCACAAGACCTGCTCGGCGTGGACAACGAGATTGAGGACCTTCAAGAAGAGCTGGACGATGCTGCCGCCCTTGCACCACCGAAGGAGGACTCGCGACCCACCACGTCGGGCAGCGAGGCGGTCTCCGAGACCTTCATGTCAGAGTCGATATACCAGAAGATCTCGCCCAAGTCGAAGAACAGGGGGAAGAAGCCCATACGGAGACCGTCGATGCGAGTGCTTCACGAACACCTGGAATCCGGGTCCAAGATCAAGGAGCTACCCGCCCACAACGACTCAATCACAGCCATGGACTTTGACGCGCCCTGGGGAACACTAGTCACAGCTTCTCTGGACGACACTGTCCGCGTGTGGGATCTTAACGCTGGACGCTGTATAGGAATGCTCGAAGGCCATCTGTCGTCGGTACGCTGCCTCCAAGTGGAGGAGAGTATTGTCGCAACTGGTTCCATGGACGCTACCATCCGGCTATGGGATTTGAGCAGAGCCGAATATGCACCTCAGGACAACCGCGTCAACAAGCGCGGCGGCGAGGGTGAGGGTGAGGGCGACGGTGATGCACAGGAGGACGAAGATGGCCTGGCTTTCGAGAACTCGTCTGACGCTCCTCCCGCACCGCCGCCAACCATCATGCAAGACGTGCCACTCTTCACTCTCGAGTCTCATGTTGACGAAATCACTGCAATTCACTTCAAGGGCGACACTCTCGTCTCTGGTTCCGCCGACAAGACGCTGAGACAATGGGATCTGGTCAAAGGACGTTGTGTGCAGACACTCGATGTATTATGGGCCGCAGCTCAGGCGACTGCCACAAACAACGCCAGTTCTGAATGGCGGCCGACAGGGCGTTCTATGGATGCATCTGCCGACTTTGTTGGAGCCATTCAGGTCTTTGATGCCGCGTTGGCTTGTGGCACTGCAGATGGCATGGTGCGATTGTGGGATCTGCGAAGCGGACAGGTGCACCGCAGCCTTGTCGGACACACTGGACCCGTTACTGCGCTCCAGTTCGACGATGTCCATCTCGTCACTGGCAGCGCAGACAGGAGTATACGAGTAAGTCATATCAACCAACAGGCCATTGACAGCTACTAATGCATTACAGATCTGGGATCTCCGAACTGGCTCCATTTACGACGCCTACGCCTACGACAACCCCGTCACCAGCATGATGTTCGACTCGCGCCGCATCGTTTCCGCAGCCGGCGAAAGTGTTGTCAAAGTCTACGACAAGACGGACGGCCGCCACTGGAATTGCGGTCCTGGCGTCGGCGCTGATGAAGACGACAACACTTCACATGCCATGATCGAGCGTGTCAGGATAAAAGATGGCTATCTTGTTGAAGGCCGCAGGGATGGCACTGTGGGTGTATGGTCGTGTTGAAGAACTGTACATAATGTAAAACAACGTCCACGATTGCATCTCCAATGAAACTCTGTAACAACACATATGGCGCTGAACATTCAATATTTTAGTACATGGCTAAGCTAGATGGAATCGCCGGATGCGCGTTGTAAGCATTTCTGTGGTTCAGGGCCCGCAATCTGTAAAGCTTGGTTGCGATCGCCCGCGCAAGCTCGACTGGTGACGTAAAGCTGAACACGATAAACATTCCCTAACGTCGCACAAACCTTATTCCCTATGCGCTTTTACCATACCCAACATCTATCTTTCGAGGTATTATCTCAGTAAATTGCCATTGTGCATCCTAAAGAGCGCAATTGGTCCCGCTTCTTGGTCCCAACGTATCCGATTGCTTCCACCTGTGAAGCTGCGCTCATCCTACGCCATGCTCCCGCGACAGGCGGCGTCGCTATCGCGCGCCTACAACGTCACATCTAGACCTTCTCTCTTATGCAGAAGACTGCCTCCAACTTCAAACTACCAACTCCGCACATCCTTCAGCAATGGCAGCCCGGCAATTGCGTCGAAACGCGCCGGTTCAGCATCCCTACACCCACCCCAAGTGAATAAGAGCAGCTCAGCATTAATACGCGGGGTATCAACAAAACCTCTCCCAGCACCAAAGTCACGGCTCCTTCGGTATGCCTATCGCACGGCAGCAGTCCTCGGCACATTCGTAGCTGTCTCGGGCGGTCTCGTCGTCGCATTTTTCATCTACGACGCAACCACATACAACGACGAGCCCATCGCGACCGACATCCCCGTATCACAGCTCGCCCTGACTCCACGGAGAGGCGGACCGAAGAACTTGCCCATCGCCGACCACTTCGTCGACGATGACGACTGCGCAGACAACAAGGAAGTCAAGCACAAGCCAAAGCTGGTTATACTGGGCACAGGATGGGGAAGCGTGGCGCTGTTGAAGCAGTTGAACCCCAAGGAATACCACGTTACCGTCATCTCGCCGTCGAATACCTTCCTGTTCACGCCTATGCTGCCGTCTGCGACTGTGGGCACGCTGGAACTGAGGTCGCTGGTCGAACCTGTACGCAAGATCGTCAGAAGGGTACATGGTCACTTTTTGAAGGCAAAGGCTGAAGATGTCGAGTTCTCCGAGAAGCTGATTGAGTGCTCGGCGGTGGATGCGCACGGCAAGGAACAGCGCTTCTATGTGCCATACGACAAGCTAGTCGTGGGTGTGGGCTCCGTCACCAACCCTCACGGCGTCAGCGGTCTTGAGCACTGCCACTTTCTCAAAGACATCAGCGACGCTAGGACCATCCGCAATGCCGTCGTCCGCAACCTCGAGACTGCCTGTCTACCTACCACAGATGACGAGGAGAGGCGGAGACTGCTGTCTTTTGTGGTCTGTGGTGGAGGACCGACTGGAGTTGAATTCGCCGCCGAACTGTTCGACATGCTGAATGAGGATTTGTGCAAGCTTTTCCCTCGACTCCTGCGAAACGAAATCTCCGTACACGTTATCCAGTCGAGAAGCCACATCCTCAATACATACGACGAGGCGCTCTCACAGTACGCGGAACAGCGCTTTGCACACGATTCGATCGATATTCAGACAAACTCCCGCGTGAAGGAGGTCAAGTCGGACAGGATCTTGTTCTCGCAAAAGGATGAAGATGGCAAGGTCATCACCAAAGAGATCCCCATGGGCTTCTGTCTTTGGTCGACGGGCGTTGCACAGACAGACTTTTGCAAGCGTCTCGCAGCGAAACTTGACGGGCAGAACAACAAGCATGCTCTCGAAACCGATACTCACCTTCGTCTGAGCGGCTCACCTCTCGGCGACGTTTACGCCATCGGCGACTGCGCAACTGTACAAAACAACGTCTCAGACCATATTGTCAACTTCCTCCGCACAACCGCGTGGGAGAAAGGCAAGGACCCGGAGAAACTGCAAATCTCTTACGCAGACTGGCGCGGTATTGCAAAGCGCGTCAAGCAGCGCTTCCCACAAGCCGCCAACCACTTGCGCCGTCTTGACAAGCTGTTTGAGCAATACGACACCGACAAATCCGGCACCCTAGACTTCGGCGAGCTTAGAGAACTCCTGCACCAAATCGACAGCAAACTAACCTCCCTGCCCGCCACCGCCCAACGCGCAAACCAACAGGGCCAATACCTCGGAAGGAAATTCAACAAGATTGCTCAAGCGGCGCCGGGCATGGCGCTCAATGACGTGGACTACGGCGATATTGACGACGCGGTTTACAAGGCATTTGAGTACCATCATCTCGGTAGTTTGGCATATGTAGGCAACGCGGCAATTTTTGACTACAATGGGTATGGACTTAGTGGAGGGCTGTTGGCGGTGTATCTCTGGCGAGGAGTGTATTTCGCGCAGAGCGTGAGTTTCAGGACGAGGGCGCTTTTGGCCATGGATTGGACAAAACGGGCGCTCTTTGGACGTGGTGAGTTTACACTACCCTTGACAAGCCACGGAGGCCTTTTGCTAACTTTCCGCAGATTTGATGAACTTTTAGATGCGCGCGCTTGGCTGCATAGCATAGCAATTGGGCGGCTGGTCGATCTTCCTCAAGGCGAACACCTAGACAACTTTTTCCATTTGTTCCATTTCAGCGGTTCTGTAGACAGCACTATTGAAGCTACTCAGTAGCCAAATGTACATTAGACTTGTCGATGTCTGCAGCTTTACCCATACCATTAGAATTGTTCTCTTTCTCACATCCGCAAGGTGAAATTGATCCTAGCTAGCGGTATTTGCGTTCGCGTTGTTCGTAAGAAGCTGATTGGGGCAAAGTATGTGTTTGTTCCTGTTTGTCTGCTCCGTTCTGCATGCTCCCGCCTTTCACCGCCGGCCCTAGAAGGTTCCGCTATCGGTGCGCACAAATCGATTGTGCGATAGTCGCAACTCTTTTATCACGCCTTTTTCTCGCCTTCCTCTCCTCTTTCCCAAAACCTCTCCCTGCAACCCCACTGCGGCCTGTCCCTCTGCCACGATGGCTTCCTACAATCAGTGAACCATCATCAGTTCCTCTACAGCCTGTGAGCGGCGCCCTATCACGTTAGCCCGATACCTTGATTGTGTTGCGGCGTACTTGTCGTCCGCGCAGCTCCTACAACTTGAGGTATCATTTCCCATCCTCACGTCATTACGCGCTTGTCATGCTAATCTTGAGTGACATCTCAGACACCTTCATTCTCATCAATCGAAACGAAGTCACCGCCATCATGGCTCGTCGTGCGTTCACCGATCGCGATCATAGTCAGGCCCAGGAGCTTTTGGACAAAGTCCGACGTACGGCAAGCGATAGGGATAACGGTGATGTCCTTTACAATCCTCAGACTTTTGAGGCATTGAAGCCTGCCCTTGGACACAAGTCATTGACCCTGGCATTCATGCGGTCACGTCTAGAAACCATCGACAAGTTGCAACAGGCCGTCATAGACTTGGTGAAACACCGTCTCCAAGTCCATGATGTACATCATCCACCACTGAATGTAACCAACATGTCATGGTGTATCCCGCGAGAGTGAGTCCACCTTCATACCGCCGCATCTTTGATACTGACCTTACTCCAGGCATAAAGAAGAGCCCGCATGGCGACTCCTCCTGGAAGATCCACTGCTGTTTACTTCAGATATGCTCGAGAGCCTCATCGCTCTCGATGAGTGGACTGCAGATACCTCAAACACTGGAGCAAAGTCGAACCTTCTCTACATCCGCACTTTCCAGGTCCCCGTAGCGCTTCTACAACAGACTCTGGACAATATGTTAGAGGATGGGTATGGCACACACGATCGAATTCACTACTGGCAGAACCGTATCTCTGAAGAAGGAGCCGCAGAAGACGGCACAGTGTACACATTGCGATACTGTGGCCAAACCACAGGCAGTCCTTGGGAGCGACATCGCGGCGACATGTACAATCAGCTGCAGACATTCCTTGGTCGACTTTTGAGAGTCCTTGGACAGACGGCTCAGGGTGTCAAAGTACTTACTAGTGCTAAGGTGCACACAGTCTCTGCTGCCCTAACACAAGCATCCACCGAAATTTCAGATCTGCGAGAGCAAATTCTGATCGCCCTTTTTGGAGACGGTGCTCTCAATACCCAGGCCGGAGGCAAGGATGTGATCACCTTGTACAAGGAAGATCGTGATAACTTCGATCGCTTGCGCACAAATACAGTGCGTCTCCTTAGAACCGGGACCCGGGAGTCAAACGCCATGGAGAGAACTTCTCTTGCAGAGTACCCACGGGCTATATCCAAATACGTAGGCAAGAACCCTAGCACAACAGGGTCAGGTCATTTCACCGAACAGACTGAGTCTATGATTCTTCGGCAATGCATGCCATCGGTCCTGAACAATGGTTCAGCAATCATGGTCACCATAGGCTCAGACCTAGGTGAAGACCACGAGAGTGCGGAAGATACTTTTTGGATTGCAGGCGGCAGGTCTGCTGATGCTGTTACCCGCATCTACAACTTTTTCGCTAGTTGGGAGGGTCCTACAGCGTTAGAGTCAGTCAATCCTAACGCGACTAGGATGCTCGCTGGCAATGGTCACTTTCCACTGGTAGATCTGTTCCCGTGGTTCAGGAAGAGCGAAAAGGACTTTCTGAAAGCGTCGGACCTTCTTAGGCGGTACATGAACGTTGCCAAGCCAATGATCGCTCTTGCATATGGCGAACGTGTAAGTCCTTACATCTGATTGACTACTTTATTGCGCATCGGTAGCTAACATTATTAGCAAATATATGCAGGCCTGGTGTCATTCCGAGACTTCACAGCCAGCGACTTTGGATCATGGGCCAGGATGGGCTACAATCATGGCCGTGCGGCTGAGAGCGGCCAGCTGCTCTTGACTTACTTTGATGGCAAGGACTCGAACCATGATCCCGAAACCGCCACTGTCCTGATCCCATCACTGCATCCCGGGTTCCTGAGCCGAGCCGGTATAGTCAAGGAGAAGGCAACCCGTGTCTTCGTCCTTACATCTGCAGTTGCTTGGTGCGCGATGTCAGCAGCATTGCGTATCGCGGAAGCAGGCATGCCCACAAATCGCGAGGTGTATGCAAACATGATCATTGAAAACGTCAACGCTGTCGCTGGACCAAGCACAGTATTTGGAAAAGCCCTTGCAGCTGCTCGCAAAGAATACGATGATTGTCACCGGGCTTATGGTGAAGGACAGGCAAAGCGCAGAAGGGCACCGGAGCTGAAGATTCCAACCGGGATCTTAGCAACAAAGTCTATCCGTGCTAAGCGCAAGCTGCGATATGCCGAAGCTTCCTCTGATCAGTCAGCAGAAGGGATTGGTGGCTGGGAAGTTGCTGTTGGCAAGGACGCTACCTTCGAACGTTCCCACGAACTCTACACGTTGACTTGGAAGGAAGAAGATGGCAAGACCCAGAAAATTGGGCCCCTTCCACTTACCAAGGATGTCATACCGAAGAAGAATATCAAGCACTTCATATTCTTGTAAGTTCCAACCTTAGTTCTGACTAGGTTTCATACCAGTACTGACTTCTTAGTGTCTCTGGAGGCATAGATATCCGTGATGCTGACGGCAAATCTCTGGGCTTGCGATCACCATTAGCATCAGGGAGTCAAAAGTCGATCACTCTACCAGTGTCTACCATACTGGTCTCTATGAGCGTCAGGCATTATGAGGAAGCGTATGACTTCTTGGAACATTGGGAAGACAGGACCGGATTATTCTTCGCGGATGAGATCATCTCAGCACACAAACTGAAGACCGTTGAGGCTACTGGGGGCTATATACCGCTCTCATTCTTCGACGGATACTCCAGTCGCTTCGGGCTACCCTTCCCACCGGCATCTCTGCTTACAGATAAGACCATGCCCAAGTTCGTTCCAAAGGTCCAATCTGATTTGCCTGCAAATCCCAGTGATCTACTGTGGCTGTTGGAGCAATTCTTTCTGGAGACCTTCCCAAGCGGGGGAGACATCGACCCTGTCAGTGTTTCTGAGCACCCTACGTATTCTGTCTTTGGTAAGTTGATGGACTTCGCAACCCGCATCAAATATCAACACCATCCTCACATCAACACCATCAAGGCGATGGCACATCTTTCAGAACAAGGTACCGATGAGCGGCGTATGTCTCTGAACATACTGATACTGTCTTGCGAGTTCTTGCGACCCGGATACGTGTCAAAAGGCAAGCAGCTCGGTAGGACTCTGCCCGATGGAACCAAACTTCGCACGAGTAGAGTTGTTCGGACCATCAATGCTGGACCTGCGCCAGCTACTAATGTCGGTCTTGCGTCTATCCCAGACATGGAGCAAGATGAGGAAGAGTTGGGTGAGGTGGAGGACTTTACGGACGACGAAGCTACCGACGAGCATGACAACGAAGACAGCGATGGTGGGGATGGCAACGACGGTAGTGATGGAGATGATGGCGAAGATGGAGGAGAGTTGATGGATGTGGATAGTGCGAAACGAGCGAAGCGCAAGCGTGACGATGAGGACGAGGACGAGGACGGTGGAAAAGGCGCTTACTCCGATATGACTGACCGCAAGAGTCGATTCGGATTGCGGCGCACGAAAGCTATGTGAAGTTACAAGGCAACAATGTATGAGGAGATGTCATGTTCTGTGCAACTTGGCACTTCGCAGAATCTGCGTGATTCATAGTCGCACTGATTGAGGAAACCAAAAAGTTTTGTCAAAATCACTTTCTGTGCATGGCTTCCTACTGCAGATATGCTGAACGTGACATTCACCTTTACTGAATTGCTCGAGCGAAACTAAGTGTACCGAACACCATGGTTATGGGCTTTCCCCGCCTTCAGAACTGAGGTGGCGCAACAATAAGTATAATGGTATTGGCATTTACCAATGACCCCAGTTGCACCTTAATCGGTGGCCGTCTCCAGGTAGGAATAAAAAGTATGTTGAGGACGATGAAAAAAAAGATCGACAGTTTCTAACGACTCGTAAGGTAGGTTCTGTACCAATTGATTGTATTCCAGTATGCTGGGAATGTTGTTCGCAAATCTGGGGGGCATTCAAGCGAAGCGGAGATTGATATGCAGCCGTTTGTCTGCCCCTCGGTACAAATGTAACAACAAAAAATTTGCAACCTAGAGCGACCGTCCCCTCTTTATGCCGCACTAAGCAAAAAACACATCCTCTAGTCGGGTTCGAGCGCTCTCCAAGATCAATTTATCCAATTATCAAAAAGCATAAGCAATATATATGTTTTAAATCTTCAGAGCATTATTAATTAACTCAAGCCTCGTCTTTCGACGAGTCTCCTCCGCTTGGTGTAGTTGGTGTAAGTTTCGGTGTTCAACACTCAAATTTAATCAGTGTCTAATTTAACAAAAGTTATCACGTTCGACTGTAATCTTACTTTGTAATCGAAAGGTCTCTAGTTCGATTCTGGAAGCGGAGATATTTTTTTGCTCGTCTTCTTTGTGCCCCTTTTTCCGGCGGGTTTTTTTTTCGGTGTTTTTTTAGGACGTTCTTTCAGCACAAACTAGGGCCATTTTTTTTGCACTTTTTTCAGCACTTTTCTATTCTAATCTATGCTTACAGACAAGATTACTTCTTGCTTCTTAGTACCTAGAAAGCTAATTATATCTTCGCTAGTTTCGTAGTATCAAAAGTATGCTATTACTTAATATGTAGATTCAGATGTGATGCCTTCTGACAACCTCGACAAGTATTAAATATTGTACCCACTATTAAGAGTACATTGTCTTTTCAATAAAACACTAGGCAGCCACCAATACCGTGTGTAGCTGGTTACATATGTTTCTATCTTTTTGCTTAGTGCTAGCATGTGCTAAATGATAATAAATTAAATGTGCTCTGAATGCCAATGTGCTATTTCAACATCGCGTGTACCGCCATCAATACGACTTCTGGCTGACATCGTAATATCTTCATCATCGTGGATTGCATACCTACTCCAGATGTGTGCATGTCTCATCCTGCCAGCGAGCTGGCTCGTGGCTGCGCAGAAGTTATCCTTTCTCTTAACTTCATTTCTTCCTACTGATTTCACACCGCCTTAAACCCGCCAGTACTTACCTCACTGGCTGCGCACCTCTCATATATTCCCTCTGACTAAATTCTTCTTCGTGATTTGGCATCACAGCGGCCCCGCTAGTTACTTAATCACTGGCTGCGCACAAGTCATCTTTTCTCCTAACCTCATTTCTTCTTACTAATTTTACATCGCCGTAACCCCGCCAGTGCCCACATTACTGGCTGCGCGCATTTCAAATATGTATATTCTCTCTAGCTAAATTTTTCATGAAGAATTTGTGTCGCTGTGCAGTTCCGCCAGTCACACGATTAACTGGCTGTTCACGTTTTATAACGTTCTCAGTCCGGTTTCTTCTTGTCAGATTTATGTCCTAATAACACTGCCAATGAGACGTTCATTGGCTGTGGCTAAGTTGTTACATTCTTAGCCCGAATTTTTGCTGATGGATTTGTGTCGCGATAAGCCCGCCAGTCAGACGAGTAGTGGCGGTTCATGATCCATCACGTTCTCAACCTAATTTCTTCTTGCCAGATACATGTCCTATAACCCCGCCAATGAGACGTTCACTAGCTGTGGTCAAGTCGTTAGATTCTCAGCCCAAAATTTTCTGGGCGACTTAATATCGCAGTGACCCCGCCAATAAGGTGGCCCACTGGCTGTGCCAAGTTCGCTGGAAGTCTATCAAATGATGCCCCATACTTCTTGCATGAAGTGTTGCTACACGAACATGTCCCGCCAACGTTGTCCTCGCTAGCTGAGCCCAACTTTGGATTACCGCCATGATTGTGTATGCTGGCTGTGCCTCGGATGATAATTGGTTCTGTATTGTTAACATATACGATAAGATGAGAAAAACCTTGGAAGCTCGAACTCATTTTTTGATCCGCAAGCAGCCACAATTATGTCAACCGGCTGTGAGCCAGCTCTCCGTCGATTTTCAAAAGAGAAAAGACAATTTCAAGACGTAAGAAAGTTGGTGTACTGACAGGGCGAAACAGCTGTTCCAACAAAGGTGTGGCTGTAATGAGACTGCTCCAATGTCCAACGGTCGGAAGTCATTTTGGGGGAATGATGAAAAAAGTGAATATGTGAATGCCGGTACTTGCTGATGGAGCAGCCATGCTCCCTCATAATGGCTGTTTGAGTCCAGCCTTGTGCGTGGAAGTGAGAGTAACGGGTCGAGGTGTGTTGATGGCATGTGACAGACGAGGTGAGATTGCAGAAGATCATTTTAGGGTCTGAATATTTGAACCCATAGTAAAGTTACATGGCACGACACCGAGGTGGCGAAGCAGCCAAGCACATACGTATTGGCTGTTAGTGTACTGCTGCTCAGTATGAAGCTGGATTTTCATGTCGGACTTATCTTGCGAGAGCAAAGAAGAATGGAACCCTTTTCAGAGCCTGGAAGTACATGGAGCAGCCATGCTACGATGGTATGGCTGTTCGACGAGCGGTATGCATGATTTCACAGACAGCTTGTCCTGGTAATAACGGCAATCATCGAATATTCATTGGTCGTTTCGCAGCCATCATATTGGGCCTATGGCGGTACACTAAACCACTTGCGATACGCAAACCAGATATATGCCATGAAGTTATGACGTACTACAAGTTGGGTTGGCAGCCTTGGACTCAAAGCATGGCTGTCAGACCGACTGCATTCCATATGAACCATTCTGGGCCCTCTTGCTCAGAACCTGAACAGCTCAGCGTTTTCCCAGCCATACTCAGTTTTTCATGGCTGTAACCAGTCGTGTAAAGTGAAGCTATAACCATGCTACGACATATACTCATCCGACTACCGCATTTGAGGTAACAGCCGTCCAAGTATATCATGGCTGTGCTCTACGTTACCCAGAATGAGGTCCCAAAAGAACATAGATATTCTTGCCATGGTGAGATCCAAGTCCCACCCCATATCACCGCCCTGAAATCATGTTGTGGCGGTGTCCTGATTCTGCCCAGTCGCAAAGAGTGTGTACCAATAAGACATCAGGATTGCCATTCCACTGATGTTGATAGCCAGACACCAGGACTACCAGTTCATTGTGTTGATGAACTCACAGCCATGTAGCAGTTTACTGGCGGCGTTGATGGGCAATTCACTGAAAAGCTAGAGCACTCGCCTTTTCAGAGTTACAGCCATCCAATGCTACCGTGGCTGTACCTGCCCTAACTAAGAGTGCAGGTCTGGAAGTATGTGTATGAGTCAATATGAAGTGCTTGAACAAGTTGCAGCCGTAGGCCTGATCTATTGGCTGCAGATCTGTTACTTGCGAATGGTTGACCAAACACTACGCAAACATCCTTGGGACACCCGATCAACGAACTGCAGCCATGCAGTGCAAACTTGGCTGCATTGGGAGATTTCACGAATGTTTATATACAACGTAGGTTGTATTTTTTCGTTTCCAGCATGCAGCAGACGCAGCCAAGTAAAGTTGCTCCGGCCGTGCATAGCTTTTGGCTGCGTCAATGCAAAAAAAGCCATGCAGTGCGAACCTGGCTGTATCGTGGTACTTCATGCATGTGCATATACAATGTAGATCAATCTTTTTCATTTACAGCATGTAGCAGACGCAGCCAAGCAATGTTGCTCCGGCTGAGCAGGGCTATTGATTGCGTCGATGCAACAAAAAGAAACCGAATGGAGATTGTGGCATTGCACTCTGTTGTCTGATTTACCCCGAGAATTACCAGCCACACGGTTAGACGGCGGCTGTGAACAGACGCACTTGAATTTGCGGTGTGAGTTCGTGGCGTACTAGTGGTTGAGATTAGCTCTCTATGTTACAGCCTACGACGGTCACAGCGGCTGCACAGCACGTGTGTCTAGAGTAAACAAATACGACTCTTGGTAATTTTGTGGTCCATAACCATTCAAAGAAAAACTTACTTCTGCATTAAACCAAGGGTATTCAAAAAGATGCTTACGAGCCGGGTACGGATATGGACAACCAAGTGTTAAATGCATGGCTTTACGCGACTAGCATTTCATCGAATGCATGTAAGCTGGAGACTTCATGCTACACGGCACAAATTTCCATCTACACACTGATACTACAGCGGTTGATAACCTGAGCGGCTGTGCACTGCAACCCAGCAATTGTGCACTACGTCAGAGAGAGCAAGAGTAATTGCTAAATTGTCAGCTATCTTACTCATGAATGGCTGTGCAAGAAAATCACCTTGCCATAGTGAGGAATAATCAAGGGTCAGCAAGAATGTATTGTACTGCTAGATGAACAGCCATAAGATGATAGTGCGGCTGTGGCCCTCTGTCGGCATGAGTGAGAAAAGACAAAGCACGAGCCAAGATTTTGTACTGTTCTCTGGCTCTGACAGCCAATAGATTGGGTCGTGGCGGTACGCCTATGTCCATTGAACGCCAATTTAAGAAGCTGAAGCTCGGGTTGCAGTCTGCTGTGTCACCGTAAGAAAAGCCATCGCCTTCATCTACGGCTGCATTGGATAGTGCTTCTGAGGTATACGAGAATGTACTAGCCTTTGTCGACATGGAATATGCTTCGAGAGGAACAGCCGGGAGGCCAAGATATGGCTGTATAGTGTGATGCGGTAGAGACATGGTATGTTAGACGAGTACGATACTGTTGGTAGCATGACAGCCGTCTCAATAGTTCGTGGCTGATACTTAGTCAATGTAATTCACGTTCAGACATGCTGGTATGAAAGTCCATGCGTGCTAAGTTTCGTGCGTCAACCGCCATGAGCCGGGACCATGGCTGTAAATTACAACTTGAAAATTATTATGAAGATCATGTGATTCCTTTAATTCGTTTCCCAACAGCCGTAACTTGTGATCATGGCGGTATATGGTAGGTTGAGAACCGTCATTATTCACACCGTGACCCGCCATGAGCCGGGATGATGGCTGTAAAGCACAAACTGAGAATTATCATAGAGGTTGTGTGATTCCTTTAGTTTATTACTTAAAACAGCCGCACGCTGGGATCATGGCTGCGCATGATAGATGGACGACTCATCATTCACGCCATATATCTGATAGATCATGTCGCTGTCTTTGATCTCGCAAGTGATTCAACAGCCATACGTTCGGATCATGGCTGCGCATCATAGATGGACGACTCATCATTCATGCAATACGTCTGATGGGTGATGTCAATGTCTTGATCTCGCAGGTGGTTCAACAGCCGCGCATTGTGATCATGGCGGTGAATGATAGGTTAAGATGTGTTATTATTCCCGCCGGACATCCGATGGATCATGCTTCGCTTCATGTTGTAACAGCCGTACGTTAGGGTCATGGCGGTAGATGATAGTCTAAGAAGTGACATTTTCACGCCGGACATCTGGCTGATCATGCTTTGCTTCATGACGCAACAGCCGTACATCGTCATCATGGCGGTACGCGAAGTGTTTCGACGCATTATATATCATGCCAGATGTCCGAGTGATTATGTCGTGCTCCTTTGCCGAGCAGCCTAGTCCACATGTATATGGCTGTATGGAAAGTTGACAGTGGAAGTCTGGCCCGCTCCACTACGTTGGCTCGCAGCCATAGCTTCCGTCAGAGGCTGGCTACAGGTTTTCGAAACTCGGGTAAAAGCAGGAGGGAGAAAGTGAAGAACGTCAAGATGGCGAATATAGAAAGCTATGTAGACCTCGTATTGAGGATAATGTGTAATCATTACAGACATTACGATGACGCCAGAAGGCACTTTAATTCAAGGAATTTTGACTTAGCCAGCCATCCACCTATGCTATGGCGGGAAGCCGTGACCACGTTGGCTTCGATTCGTCAGAATATGATTTATCATAGAACAAGTGCGAATATTGTGCAGCCTGAGGTATAGCTGCGTGGCTGTTGTGTAGACAAGTGGTTAAAGGTAAATATGTAGATTCGAAATATATCTGACTCCGTCTACAGCCACTGCGAATATGAGCGGCTGGTGAAAATTAAAAGATTGATAGAATGGGTATTTCTACTTACGCTCGCTAACCCTAAGGTAAGAAAAGCAATGCACGATATTCGCACAGCTGTGAGAAAGATTCACGCTTGAAGTATTCGATGTCAGTTGTGGATGTGGAGACAAGGATAGAATAAAGACTTTTATTGATTGGAGAATAAGGAAATAGGTAACATAATAATTATTGGGAATGAAATGAGCATCCGGATCCGCCAGCCCGAGCCCCAAAGGCTCTGACTAAGCTGTACCAAAAAAAAAAGTCTTTGAGATCCTCGCAATGATACGCAAGACATGCCTCCTTGATTATTCGTCAATCAATCAGCCAAACGGACTCGTTGTGGCTGTACCCAGGAAGCGCAAATATGTAAGAAAAAACTCTCGCAATGGCACGGAAGACTTGGCCGTTTGGTTCATCGTCAATGGTTCAGCCACTCGGACTCGTCGTGGCTGTACCCATGAAGCGCAAATGTATGCAAGAAAGGGCCATGGCAAGTAAGTAGATTTGTGTGATTGATGAGTAGCCAGTGATCGATGTTCGATGTCATGGCTAAGCAAATTCATCCAATTCGTGTCGCATGTGTAAAACAACATTAAATTAAGCCTCAACGACCTGCAAAGAATTACTCAAATCAGAGTTTCATTATCATCATCTCTATCGGTACTGTGTATGGAATGAGAAGAGCGCGGTGCTCTTTGCTCTTGCGTTCACGTATCTCAATCTGCAGCCGGTGACGAATACGCTTGAGAAGAAGCGTGCGCTGCTTAAGACCATCGCGTATCTTTTCTACCAGCTCATTCTCTCCAGACTGCATGAGAAGTTCGGTAATCTTCGCGCCTTTGTGAGCGGAGTAGCCAGCGGGGATAATGGTCCTGCCAGAAATCATGCCAGCTTCCTGCAGCTCGGCAAGCTTAGCGCTGGCCTCGTCCAAGAGCGCAGCGTGGGCTTTCTCAGCCGCGATGTACTCACCATCTTCCCTCAAGCGATCCTTCACCTCTTTATCACGTTCGACTGTAATGTTACTTTGTAATCGAAAGGTCCCTAGTTCGATTCTGGGAGCGGAGAAAACAACCATCTTTTTTGCTGGGTTGATTGGCGTTCTCTGGCTGGCCGAAATGCATCGTAGGGGGTATTTTTTTGGTCGAATTTGGTGATGAGCGGTATGTGGAATATCAATAGTAGACGTTTCTCTCAAGTGGCAGAAGGAGTGAGGAGTAACTAGTACTGCTAGACTGCGACAATAGTTTAAGAATAAAGAGAGAAAAGTTAGAGAAAGCTGCGAATACCTCCACGCAGTCTTTTAATTTTTCTCAAGACGGACTGAAGTACAGCTGTCTACACACAGGCAGGATGTGTAATTCTGCACCCGAAATTTACTATAGCTGCTAAATCGCGCTTTTTTTCTGCAACATCAGACAGAGTATGTTGCATTTCTTGCGATGTGGGGAATAGATGCTATGCAGAATGCGAAAAGGTATTCATTGACATGCTTTACAGGAGGAGAAAAAAAAACTGAGCCCTGCGCGAAGAAACAGACTTGAGAAGGCCTAGTTCAATACTGTAAACGCAACTAACTCACGCTGATACCCTGTCGCTAGCAGTTGAATATTTCTCTTGCTCGCTAGGCTTGCATCTCCTTGCTTGAAGTATTCTTCTCGTCTACTATCTACACCTTGCGTTTTACAAGGCGCAGGTCCCTGGTTCGATTCTGGGAGCGAAGAGTACTAGCGTTTCTTCTGAACTTGGGAGATACTCATATGCACGTCCGTCCCGAGACGCATGATTTCGAGCTCGACTGGACTCTCTATTGCAATAAACTTGAGGGATCCTGGAGGTAGCCGACTTTTTTTGGCAGTGCTTTTTGTGAGGAAAAAGCATTCTGAACTGTATCACGAGGACTTATTCTCACTGTATATTGGGTGTGGGAAACGCACGATACGATGCGATACTCGCATAGCTAATAAATTGGCAGTCGGATGATTGGATTACTTGCCCGCAGTATATGCTTGTTCCAGTCCAATGATTTCCTGCTGATACTCCATCGCCAGCGCCCTACTATCCCCGCTTCCCTCGCCCACACGAACCTCTTCTCCAAAATACCCTTCCCCACCCCTGACTTCTGTGCTTCGCTCAAACACCTTCGTTGTATCTCCCGGCGGAGATAAAGGCGGCGGAACACCCGGTTGATAAGCCTTGTACGTGGATGGCGGCGACTCCGGAGGTGTAGCGTAATACCTCGTATATCTCGACGCATTAACTACCGGCGCTGCGGCTCCCGCAACTGAAGAAGTACTCGTGGTTCGTTGATGTAGACTTGCGCCACCTGCGATTAAGCTTGTCGGTAACATGGCACTTGGCGCGCGAGGATTCAGGGGCCGGATGGATATGTCATCCTGAGGTAGGAGGGGCTCTGGAGGCGTGGCTGGAGGATGATGCTCGATGTGTGCTGTGAGTTTGGTAGTGGTGTTTTCTGCAGAGAGCTCAGCGATGAAATGGCCGAGTAGAGAGACGGTGTCAGGTTCTGCTGCTGGCGGTTGATGCTGAACTTTCTGTGCACTGACCGAAGGCGTAAGGTCTTCTTTGTTGGGGTTGGCTATGTAGAAGTGGCTCTTTGGTGTCGGACTCGTATGTGCCCCTGGTAACTCGGCTTTTTCATCCTTGTGCGGAGGGCGCGCTGGTGGAGGGATGGGACGTGGTGTGATGGGGAGATTGCTGATCTGGTTCTGTGGTGATAGCATATTGCCTACTACTCCGAGTTGTGATTTCAAATGTTGCTGGCCGGGGTTTCCAATGATTGGCTTGACAGATATCTCAATAGCATTCATGTAATGCTGATACTGTTGCGGTCCGAATCCGGACTGATGAAGTGCAGGTGTTTGGGCGAAGGCGTATGGCGGAACAGGACCAGAAATCCCAGTGCTGTGGTTGTATATGAATTCCCTGGGATGCCCAGGGACAAAATCTTGGTGTCGAGAGGGTGGTTGAAGATGGTTCATTGGAAGTGCGTTTGGAGAAAGTCGATGCGCAGACATTGGTGGTGGCTGAGAGCGCTGCCTAACATGACCCATCATGGGGGCCATATTCTGAACCTCTACTGGACTGACTTTTCTGGTATTAGGCGCACTGACCTGGCGGTATCGTGACCTCGACTCTCTCGTCGCAGCAGAAAGCTCTGACGGCTTTTGAACTCGTGCATTCGGGGAAGTTGACACTTCTGAAGCCTGCGACCCACCCACGGACAGATGCGAAGACACCGATCTTGGCTTACCAGGTAGAGGAGGACTCAAGAGTCCTCCAGGAATATGTGCGTTGAGCGATGGCGATGACTGATGCGAGGAGAGCCGAGGCCTCAATGATGGGTCCGGATCAGAGGCGGAGTGTTTGTGACTAAAGAGCGGTGGTGGCGGCGTGATTGCCATGGTTGGTGGCGGTTCAGTGCCCAGTAACACCAGATAGCACCTCCACTGGTCCTCTGTTGGTAATTGTGCGAAGAACGGTGCTGCTAGGAAGTTCTGCTGCATGGCCTTCTGATCAAGCTGGGTCCGGATCGACTGAACCTGCTCAGAATAGTGTTGGCATAAGAAGAGAAGGTCCTTATTTGGATCCCAAGCTAAGTCCCGCACTCTGCAATAATGCACCAGAGTCTTGACCAAATAGAGCATGTTGAGTCCCTTGTAACTTCTAAGCTTTCCTTCATTCTTCAGACTCAGAAGGACAGTGTTACGAGCGAGGCTGCCGTTCGATGGCGTTCCGTGAGAGCCTGAGTCAAGTCAGATGTTGCTGCGTATATGGTTACAACAAGCAAGACTGACCCGGTGGCACAAGGTCTACCTCTACGTCTGCCGAGTGTGTGCAGCCCTCGCCTTTGTACGCTGGGCCAGTGCGAATGAGAACCTTCGCGGGGAACAGTGAATTCATGCCCTCTGGCAGTCGAATGCTACGCTGGTTAGCCAGATGTTGCACTATGAGCATTCAGTCAATATACCGTTGGTCTGACTCCAGCTTGGACTTCATCTTGTGGAAGTCTTTGTCGTCGTAGGCGATCTGTAGATCCGGCGATTCGCGTCGATGTCCAAGACATAGCATCTCCAGTCCTCCCATGAAAGCATAGCCGAACTTTTTCCCTTCGAAAAGCTTCCGAATATGGTCTGCAGCAGCCAAGAGATTTGTCGTTGGGGGCATCTTGACCACCTTGTCTTGCCCCTTCTGCTTGATGAACCCGTCTACGTTGTAGTATCCCATCTTGCTCCCCATGGTGTAAGGATTTGATCGTGTCGAATATGCGGCGATATCATAAATAGTTTGAGGACTTTGACAAGAGGAGCTCTCGTGCAAAGAATTCCATTGATCTGCGCAAAGCTTGCCGGTAGGGAGTAAGCGACCGTGACACTGATATCTCAGGAAGGTACAAGACCCGCCTCGGCCCCGGCATCTCGGAACATGAGCCTAGCATGTTTCCAGGTCAGCACTTCCGTATGGCTGAGCGGCCTCTCCACGGGCGCTGTTATGCATCATTCCGAGTGATGTCGCGAGTGGGCACGCTAATTGGAGGGTAGAAGAGCTGGGGATGACAAGAGTTCGATGCGCTGATGTGTAACCATGGGGAACATGCTGTAAATAGTATCGAGGCTTCTCGCGTAATGCCAGGATCGCGTTATCCGCGTGTTTTGCTGGCATCGAGGTCAAATCATATCGTGTTCCCCGTGTGGTGGCTCGGGTGGGCCGCTGACTGGGTCCATGCCAGTGAGGCTGAGCCGGCTATTCTTAGCATCAATATGCAGAAGCGGTACATGGGCCACTCCTTCAGCCCGGAAAACGTTTGCTGCGGCTGATGGAGTGAGCAAGCCAACATCCACTTAAGAGACTTGCACCGCGCGTTTGGTGTTACTGAAACAATAGCGGCGGGAGCCCGTCTTTGTGCTTGAATCGAGGCCTAAAGAGTATAGCAGACATCATTCGTACCGAGCACGCGCGACTACACTTGGTTATAACACAGTCGAGTTCAATACATGATGTTGTACAAGCTTCAAAGCTGAGTTGCAATATTCCCAAGGATCGTAAAAGCCGTAGTAGCTAGGGCTGAGACACGCCAACGCCTAAAATTAATGAGTGGCAGACGTATTGCAAAGACATATCAGACGCTCAGATAGTGATTAGAAGTACAGGTTGAGAGAACGGCCGAGGTCGTAAGGTCGTCATGACGCGTGGCTCAAATACCACCACCTACGGATGACCGTTAGCATGACCAACCTCTAGAACGGGGCCGTGCAGGCGCAGACAATGGACGAGTAAGAGTGATGCGCTGTGGATATCACTGCAGGAATGAGATATGGGAATGCTATAGCTTACCGGATCTATGCACTGCCACAGAGTAGTCTCCCTCAGCACGAACCCTCTGCTTCTCAGCAAGGCTTCGTGATTTGACCATGAAGTAGCCACCTCCCAAAGAAAAAATCGAGAGTAGACCAATGTTTCGAGGACTGTATTGAATGGCTGTCAGCACATATTTCGGGTATATGGAGAAAGGATTTAGCTCCAACCGTGAGCACGTACGTCAAAAGTCTCGAATATGCCATTTTTGCGCTGTGAAGGATGTGTGGTCAATGTGAATAGGGTCAAGGACACGGGGAGTAAGCAATTGGGGTATCACTGGGTCGCTAGAGAAGATTTAGAGAGCAAACCTCTTCCGAGGCTTGTCGTGTGAGGAGATTCCCCTCGTGGTGATGACGCGCCTGCCCCGATTTAGCTGTAAGTTCCCTAGCTGTCGATCACGGAGCTAAGGACCTCCGAGAAACTGACTAATCAACGTCATCGCTGGCCGATAGCCCACCGCCCTGGCAGAAAAGTTATGCGCACTCTCAAGCTTCCTTCAAGTCCACTGCACAACGTCGCAAACCACAATGCCTCTTCCAAAGCGCCAAACGATCCCCGTGAAGGGTGCTGCCTCTACAGCTGCAGCCAGTAAGTACTGAACTTACCTTTAGGTGTCTCTAGTCATGCGCTAACGAGAGATCATAGGCGACGATCGATTCGCGAATTTCCAAAACGACCCAAAGTTTCGACTGCCGTCCAAGAAGCATGCAAAGACCAAGCTTGACCCTCGTTTTGCGCGAGTCCGAAGTGATCCCGACTTCTACAACAAAGCGACGGTAGATAAATATGGGCGCAAGATCTCGAAAGAAGAAGGAAAGAAGGCTATAGACCGGTTATACGAGGTAGAGAGCGCAGATGAGGACGAGGATGATGAAGAGGAAGAGCTACAGCCGTCTAACAGCAAACGCGACAAAGCTGTTGCCAAAGAATTGGCAAGGGTGCAAAAGCAAGGATTCGACCCTATACGTGACGGTGGGCTAGAGTCGTCATCGGACGAGAGTTCCGATGGCGAAGAAGAGGACGAAATCGAGGACGAGACAGAGCTGGCTGGCGACGACAACGCGGTGCCGACTGGTGATATTTCATCCCGCTTGGCAGCTGTGAATATGGACTGGGACAACATGAGAGCGATTGACATTATGGGCGTAGCGAATTCGTTCGTACCACCGGGCGGTCGCATACTGAATGTCGTCATCTACCCCAGCGAATTTGGCATGGAGAGACTGCAGCGCGAAGAGATCGAGGGCCCGCCACGCGAGATCTTTGCATCGTCGAGCAAGAGCAAGGACGACCTCATCGCATTGGAGGAGGAGGAGGAACATTCTGATTCTGAAAACGAAGAGGAATCTAAGATCGAGCTGGGGAAAGAGGAGACTGGCGAGGAGTTTGACTCGACAGCATTACGCAGCTACCAGCTAGATCGTCTGCGATACTACTACGCGGTCATCACATGCTCTTCTGCGAATGTGGCCAAGTCGATATACGACAACCTCGATGGACGAGAATATTTGACGAGTGCAAACTTCTTCGATCTCCGATTTGTGCCAGACGGTACCACCTTCGACCAAGACCCCCATGACGAATGCGACAAATTACCTGACGGTTATAAGCCGAACGAATTCAGCACAGACGCGCTCACACACTCCAAGGTCAAATTGACCTGGGACGCCGATGACACCACGCGGAAAGAAGTGCAGAAGCGAGCCTTTTCTCGGAAGGACATCGATGAGAATGAGCTGAAAGCATACCTTGGATCGGACTCATCATCGTCAGAAGATGAGGAGGAGATCGCAAAAGCGGACAAGGCAAGCAAATTGCGTGCTGCGCTAGGTCTGGAGGCTCCAGGCAAATCGTCTAAGCCAAAGCAAAAGGCTTCGGCTAAGCGGGATCGCGACTTCCCCAAGCCTGATGGAGAGATGGAAATCACTTTCACGGGTGGCTTGTTGAACAACGAGAGCAAGGGCTCAGTGTTCGAGAATGAAATCCCCATCCACGAAACGACCATGGAGAAGTATGTACGTAAAGAAAAGGAGAGGAAGGCTAGGCGAAAGGAGCGAGCGAAGGCCAGGAGGGAAGGTCGTGACCCCGATGCCGAAGGCGAGGAGCCTGCCGATGCAGAAACCAATGGTGACGAAGAAGACCCCTTCAACGACCCCTTCTTCGCGTCTGACCCAGAAGAGATGGAGCGCGCCGAGAAGGCCGAGAAAGCTGAATCGAAGAAGTCAAAGAAGGCAAAGAAGCGGGAAGAAGAAGAGCAGGAGGCCGAAGCAACTGCTGCTGAACGCGCTAATCTTGAGCTGCTCATGGCTGACAATGATGACGCCAAGCTGCGTCACTTCGACATGAAGGAGATTGCCAAAGCCGAAAAGGCCAAGAAAAAGGGCAAGAAGGCGAAGAAGAACGTACCAGTGGTCGAGGACAACTTCAAGATTAACACCACCGACCCACGTTTCGCGAAGCTTTACGAGAGCCACGAATTTGCTATTGATCCTACGAATCCAAGATTCAAGGAGACACAGGGCATGAAGGCCCTGCTCGAGGAGGGACGCAAGAAGCGAAAGCAGGTTAGAGCGGATGACGAGCAGGAGCATGAGCCAGAGACCAAGAAGTCGAAGAAAGACTTAGGTGGTGCTGGCGACGATGATGTAAAGAAACTGGCAGCTCGTATCAAGGCGAAGAGCAAGCAAAAGTAAGATGGTAAATGATACCCTGTAGACCGAGTCGCTCTATATTGAATGTTGGAAGTACTTTTATACCTATTGTCGTAGTGTATGTAGAACTATGCGACGACGGTAGACAACATTTTAGTTTTATTCGCATCCACGGTTACGCCTTCCTCCCGCTCCTGCCATTGCAGAACCCAGCCACGTGGATGCCTCCACACTTGCGATAAGACGCCAGTGACTCAACTTTCCACGCGACATCACTTCTGCAGTCTTCGAATCTCGGCCGCTGAAGCTAGACATCTTACATGCACACATCCCTACAGCTGACCTAAAATGCCCTTCCCGCCGCCACAATCACGGCCTCACCCTAAAGAACACGCAACTGAACCTGCAAGTCGAACGTCCTCATACAAGCCGCCAAAGCCTGACATTTCATGGCCCCGCCGTGGGTTACGTTTGACAGTATTGCACTGTATAACGGGACTTGTGCCGATGGCGCGGACCCGGACATTGCGGGTCTAGGTGTGCGTACGTCTGTCCTCGTTCCAAATACATTGCCTGATCGCGAGCTCTTAGGTCGTCCTCTCCTTTGTCCTCGCAAGTGTCATGACCACTGTAGCGTCGGTCCTCGCCATGATCCTCGATCAAGCTTTTGACTCCAAGGGCCAGTTCACACCCCAAGCGCCGATCAGGTACTTCCGAGAGCGGTTCTTGGACACGGAGTGGAAGAGGGATTACGCTTGGAGGCCCTTCTTAGATCCTTTAATCATCGGCTTGGGAGATCAGCAACTCATCACTGGCTATGCGGTGCTGCTCAGTGGTTGGATCAAGGTATACACGCAGCCAGATGTGTTCAGAAAGATAATTGACATTCCATGCACAGGTCGCACAGAATGCCATTGAAGTACAGGGCGCTCACTTTGTCTTAATCCTCTACATCTGCGCGCTCTCTTCATCGTCGCACCTTGCAGCGCTCATCACTCTTCGCAAGTATTTCCGCAGATACAAGCTCATCGCCAGAATCCGTCTCACCCTTGTCATCTTATTTGCCATATTTCTGCTATCGTCCATGACTGCCGCAATCGCCATGCCACCAACAATTGTCGACCACGGCGACGGTACGCGAAAGAAACGCAGCCGAGCACAGAGGCTCTCGTTCATTGTTCCTCTCTTCCTCATCCTTGTAGGTTTCTCGACTGCGCTGGTTTGCATTCTCTAGGATCCGAAGCGCAAAGGAATATCGGCCCGCGCATCCAATGCATCTCTTGTACGCCGTGTTACGGACCCGAAGCAAAGCATCCTGCCACCACTCGACTTCAAAGCCCCAGCACATATTGGCGTTCACATTCTCTACTACCTCTTCCTGAACCCACTCATCGCTTTCGGTGTCCAAATACTTCTTGCCATTCTGTCCGCTATATTGGTCCTCTCACAGAAGTTCGCAACACCGAATGACCCAAAAAGATTTTGTGGACTTCAGGACGAAGGTGAAAATATATGGGGATTCGGGCAGACGCTGAGTGTTGTGATGCTCCTACTGCCAGCAATGAGCGCGGGTCAGACGTATCTCGAGGGCCGGCAGGATATCAGGCAAGGGTTCACGAAGTCGAAGGATCGTGACTGAGTCACGTAACTAGACACAACATTAGCTCTATCATTATAGATTCCCAAGCGATTACTTACAGCTGCGCAATCACATAACCTCGACTTCATTCTTTCGTCTCATCCTTCGCCGTGCCTGATGCGTGTCAGACCAGCAATCTTCGCATGCTCTCGCACTACCAACCAAATATCCCTCCTCCACCGCCTCCCATCCGCCCTCCTCTCTTCGCCTCATTCAACAACCACTCCCTCAAAAACTCCTCATTCTTCATATCCTCAGGCTTCGTCAACCTCGTGTCAAACTGCGCTTCCTGCCGACTAAACGCCAACAACGTCGGCATACTCGCAATCTACCTTCTCGTTAGCACATCCTCCCCTACCCTCCCGGCGGTTCAACTCACCCTAAACTTCACCGGCAAATCCTCGATCAGCGTCGAATCCATCTCCACCTCCACATACCCCAGCCCACCCTCCCGCTCCCCCACCTTCTCCTCCTCAATCATCTTCAGAATCAGCGGCCGGATCGTTTGGCAAGTCGCGCACCATTTTGCGCTCCACGTCGTTATGAGTGTGCGGTTATCGGCGGCGTTGAGCATGGTGAGCGTGTGTAGGTCGTTTGGTTGGCGGACCGGGTCGAAGATGCGGTTTGTGTGGGAGCGCGCGCTGGGGTTGAGGAGGGAGAAAAGGCGGGTTTGGGTGCCTGAAGTGGTGGGCTTGGTGGTTTTGAAGAGGGTGGAGGCGAGGGATGCGAGGGGTTTGGGGAGGAGGAGGGATGGGAAGGGTCGGACGAGCATTTTGACGATGTCGCGGAGATTTGCTAAGGGGAGAACGAAATTAGTGGTAGAGTTCTGGATGAGGTCTGACGATTGGTGTGTGGTTGGCAATTGGTTTCGGGGTAAATGTAGAGACTGGGACGTGGAAGTGTACCTAGGAACGCGCGCTACGTCATGTTTTGCCAAGACGCTAAGTCAAGTCGTTGTTCTCCGATGCATAAATGTCAGGGAAATAAAAAATCAATTACATTTATTACAGTATATCGTACATGTTACAAGGCTATCAGAAACGCAAAGAGATCCAACGGGACTTGACGTCGCCCAAAAACAAGATCAGAACCCTTCCAAGAAGACAAGATTATCCACTTCACCTTTCCTTCCACTGAAAGCCTGGTGACTCCTCTCAGACATTATAACATCGCCGTCCACATCGACATCGTAACGGTTTAAGAATGCCAAAGCGTCTGGCGTGGTTTGCTTGGTCGCACTTCGTCGCTTCCGATTGAGTCGATTGTACGGCGAATCTACTTCTTCGAAGTGTCTGCTCAATCCTTCGTCTTTGTCATCGTCATCCCTATCGCCATCTTCATACATCAGTGGTGTCGTCGACGACTTGTACGGACCGTCCGTGCTGTACATTATTTCCGTGATCGTAAACAAACTCGTCGATGGGGAAAGCCGATAATATCTCATCATCTCCGTCCAGGATATTATTTATTCGCTCTGACAATTTCGCTTCGCTCTCCCAGAAGTGCGTTGTCGTGAACCGACGATCTGGCAAGATGTAATCAAGACTACGCTCGAGCGTAAGTCTACGACAGAAGAACCATGCGACCAAAGCCTGCCAGTCTAACAGGCCCGCCACAGCTGCCCTTGCAAGTACCCTCAGCTCTCCGTAGACAGCATCTGAATAGTCAGCTTCTGGGTTGGGGGTCAGGCCCATGGCCAGAATCCAAGCATTGGTGATAGTGTGGGGACCGCATCGCCATCCTCCGCCCGCGGCCTGCTGAGGTACGGGTATAGTTTCGCTGGGTGTATAGAGTATCGGTATCCCATCGCTCCCATTCCGATGTGTCGACCATTCAAGCTGTCGAATCGCTCCCGTGATGGTCTCGATTAAGAATACTTCTGAGTTGGCAAACACATGCCTGGAGCTGTCGTAAAGGCAAATATCGAAGTGTGCGTCGTTGGTGTCAGTCTCCTCCTCTTCCTGTACAACAGCAAGCAGATGGTGGCCTGCTCCAGGTCTTTTGGGTGATTGCTTAACCTTATTTTGTCTCTGCCATTCTCGCAAGGCAGGCGCAAGTGCGTCTCCAATGTACAGGGGCATGAGAAAACACCTCCTGGGGCGTGAAACTGCAGTAACAGGCCACGTTGGAGGATCGTACAGTGCAGCCCCATTGTTGTATGACACCGAAAGCGAGAACCCCCCTGCAAAAACCCCCCCTGTGTTGGTGTGATGTCTTTCCTGTAGTCGATCGATAGCCTCAACGACTGCAGAGATTGGTAAATTGACCTGGATTTCGTCCATTGGACTTACGACTTCTTCCTTCATTGTAGCGCTGTGGTCGTCTGGCCACACTTGAAAAGCGTCGCCTTGAAACACATCTCCAAGAGTGTCTTTCTTGAAGATGTGTTTGTAAAAAGCAATGGTATCGATGGATATCTCGCATGGGTCTGCTCGCAAGATATTGGTATGCTGAGAGTGCCATCCGTCTAGATGATCCCTACAGGCCTGCAAAATCTGACTGCGGTTGCCCGTCGAGCAGTCAATACCGGATGTCTTGAGCTGCTCCATGAAGTGGCGACCTCTTTCTTTGCGCCCCTCTTGAATGGCCGCTCCTACCTCTCTTGCAGTATGATCCAAGTTCAATTTTCCTCGCCTGCCTAGTTCAACAGCAAGATGCCGTGTGTTTTCATCCCACCTGTCAGAGGGAAACGCAGCAGCATCGTTGTGCCTTCGTGCGCCTCCAGGCAAATGGAGTACGCTCTTGGTTCCTAGGTCCTGCCAAAGTAGTTCCGAAGTTATCGAAAATTGGATAGCATCGTCCATGTGAAAGTCATCGGCAAATGTACCCATGTCAATCTCATTCCTCAGCTCTAGTGTGCTATCGAATTGACGATCTGAAGATACCTTGCCTTCCTTTACGTAGCCGTAGCATCTCAGAAACGCGTAAATGAATTTCGAGCTTGCTCGTCCTATTCGAGCAAGATGAATGACATCTTGCAAGTCGCGGAAGAAGGTGTCGCTCCAGTCCAGGCAAACATCAGGATTTGTCTCAAGACCTAGAGCTATTGACCAAGCGTTGAGTATGACGTAGTATCCGCACTCATTGTCGCTCGGTTGTGTCGCTGAAGGTAGCCAAGATGTATGCTGTGGTCGATTACTTCCCAAGTCTTCAAATTTGGACCAAAGGTTCCACCACTTCGTGTCTCTTATGAGTCTGAACATCATGTCGTGTATGTTGGCTCGATTTTTGCGTCCAAGGTAGTATGGTTTAGAGTCCATGACGGAAAACTCTGGTCGACCCTGCGCATCAAGACGAATGATAAGGAGTACAAAGTGTCGTTCGATGTGAAGCGACAGTATCATTGGGCAACCGGGTCGGAAAGCTGCTATTAGCTCGGCTTCCCCTTCAAAACACGAGGCAACTTCATGCGCACTTGCGTAACTGAAGCCCTGAGTCGCTCCTTGGGATCGAGTCAGCCTCATTGTCACGGCAGCAATTGCTAGCGATGTTTCGGTGTCATCCAACCAAGCTCTGAACTTCCTTGTGCAAGTGTTCACCTCCCGCTGGCGAAAGTCTTCTATATCATCCTTAGAGCCGGCCAATATTTTGTTGCGTTGTTCGTGAAAGTAGCTGCATGGGTCGAAATCTGGCTCCAGGCCCAGTTCCATGTTACGTTTCTCCCTGTCGGAGAGCAGCACAGCAGGCTTATCACCTGTCTCACCATTGCGCTCTGCGGTAGAGTTTTGAGTCTCTGGAGCTTTACCTGCTCGTCCGTCCCGCGGGAAGTCCACATCATGCCTCACGCCGACAGTCTCGTCGAGCTTCGGATGGAAGCATCCAGGGTCCTCAAAAAAGGGATGTGGTGCCAGTCTTTCATCCAAAACCCGCCTATATCGACGCAAATCCGTCATAGGAATAGTTCTTGTGAATCTTCGATTCAGTGGTGGGGGCTCCGTGCCTGCCACATAATTTGAACAACGCAGGAATGCCCAGATCAGCTTCCAGTCTGCTTGTCCAGCAGCTGCCGCTTGCAGAAGCTGCTTGATTTCCGTGAAGAAATTTGGCTTTCCTTCAAGACTGAAATGCTGGTTCAGATCGAGGCCAAGCAAAGTGCTCCAGGCGTTGAGTACGGTGAAGTAATCAATCTGCCAGGCAGATTGCTGTTGAGGTCCAAAAATCCACATGATGGATCTTGGTATAACCGGATCACTGTCTCGCATGCGATCAATTGAGTCGAAGAGCTCTTGTCGCTGCTCCTTGGAGAGTTTGCCTTCTGCAGAATCCAATACATGTATTGTGACAGCGGTGTCGGTGTCAGTCAACGTGAATTGGAGTAGCAAGAGCACTCTGTGATTTCCAATTCGACGTGGAGAGAGTACTACTCGATCGTGATAGGCTCCGGGATCGATCGGGGCAGGCGACTTATCCCCTACATCACCCATCCTGTCAACAAGGGAGGTCATTAGCATCTTTTCCTCTGGCTCATAGAACGAGAAACCCTGACCATCCGGAAAAACTTCATTCATAGCGCGAAGTACTTGGAGAATGTGTAAAGAAGCCATTCGCGATCCTAGGGCCTGTGTAATAGGTGGATCGGCGAGCGTGGCCTTGATGCTAGTGCTTGCGAGCAATGTAGCAATTCTTTTGCGGAAATACTCGCATGGGTTAAAGCTTTCGGCGACGTCATAATGATCAAAGTGAGGTCCTTGAAGAGCTGGCTTAGATTCGGCTGGAGAACCTTCATCAGTGGAAGGATCTTCACCGGCGGGAGGGTCTTCATCGGCGGGAGGATCTTCATTGCTGTCAACTCCGGGATCTTCGCCCTGCTCTTCATATGATGGAGGAGATGCCAGACCTTCCTCGCGGTACCACTCCTCCACAATTTCCAAAGAGGTTTGCAAGGACCAGCCACCATCGATGGCAACTCGGCGAAGGGTATCGTTGCGAAATCCAGGCTCGCAACTGTCGTGAGGAAACTCAGTATTGTGGCCAAAGCCATCTTCCACATCAAGTTCCATGTGGTCAGAGGCCAAAACCACGTCTGCTTCATTCCTCATACCCAATGCAGCACTATCCTGGTCTCTTTGTCGTCTAACGAGTTCGCCATAAGGTCGAACACGAAGATTAAAACGGCGGGTCACTGGTGGAAGAGCATATCTACCCTCATCTTCGTTGTGCTCCGCTTCGTCATCAAGGTCAACAACTCGGCCCGCATACTTTGTGCTTGTGAAGAATGCGTATAGAACCTTCCAATCCAGCTGATCGCTCAACAATGACTCGAAAATCAATTGGGCTTGATCAAAAAAGTTTTCCGGTCTTCTTTCATAGAAATTGAGGTTCAGCTGCAAGCCCATTGCGATCGCGAAGGCATTTAGGATAGCGTATGTATCGGCGCGTCTCGGAATGTCGTGTTGCACACAGTCGACCCAGTACGAAGCCTCTGGGAATTGCAGTTGCATTTCATCTGCAGATTCGAAGGTACCGCGCCACCAATTCCTGTCGACCAATATTTGCAGTGCGCTCCCGTGTATTCTTTGACGATGAGCTGGTGTTGAAGACCATGCCATTGAGTCTAGGACCTGCAGACTGATGGCCCTATCTTCACCAATTCGATAGATCAACAGGACTGTGTGGTCACTTCCTGCGTACTGCATAGTCGTAATCATCGTTCTTCCAGGCCTTTGCACTTCTTCATCTGAGTCGATGCTAAAGCCTGCTTCTACCCCTTGTCTATCGTTGATGGAAGCAAGCACCCGAGGTATGAGATCTTGGTAACGATCACGGAACACATCGTGGATGGCATCCTCCACGTATTCTCGGGCATTGGTATCTGCAACCCATGTGTCATCATATTCGAACCCAATATTTGGTGTAGCTGACTTTCTGGGGCTCACATCCTCAGGCGACTTGCGCCGCTCGTCCAACGGTGTGCATGTGATGTCAATATGGTCGGCAGCATCTTCGCCCAGCTGGTGGCGACGGTTCATCTCTGCTCCAGAAGGTCTGTTTGCGACATTGTCCTTGATCTTGGCCGTGAATTCCAGATCGGCCTGTGTGCGGAAGAAAAAGATTGGTTGCGAGAGCAGCTCGATAATTGTATATCGGTAGAGAGTTCCAATGATAAAAGGTGAAGGGGCACTAGGGCCTTGTTCCGCTTCAAGAGTGTCATTGATGTAGGTAATGCCGTTCACCGTGATTTGAGTATTTGGGGGAAGTTCAATGAAGTATCCGTAGTCGTTCTCTGAGGCTTCGGCTTTGTCCAAAGCGGGACTTCTGTGAAGAAAAAGCACATGGCCAGTTTCTGCAGCATCACCTTCTCCTACAGTGATGTCGACCCGATAATCGCGGTCAAGAGCCAAAATTGGACTTGCCGTCGATCCGGAGGCAATAACGGCAGCAATATTATTTGTGTCATGAAAAGCTTGACGAAAGGCATGTTCGGTGAAGATGCGCTCTTCCACGGCATTTCCCTGCGTCGTATTCTTGATGAGGTTGAAAAGCTGGCGAAGTGGCGCACTAAAATGAGGCTGTTTTTCAGCAGTCAGATCCACGCCTGACCTACTCCTGTACAGAGGGGTTCGCAATGCTGGGAATTTGAACGGTCTCTGTGCGGTCCATATTTCCGTCCAGGGCTGATCGAAGAGAGTCTGAGAGAATCTTGTGACGGCCTCGCCTTGGTCGCGATGATGATTGCCTTGGCCTTGTGTGGGTTGCGCCCATTGTACTTCGCGCTTTTCTTCGTCGCCGTCACTCTGTGTCGGAGGAGGGGAATCTTCTTCTCGTAGTTTTGTCGGAGCTTTCTGCTTTGAGGTTGCTTTGGCTGGCACATCTTTTTTTGCCTTCTTCGACGCGCCCTCCTGTCCTTCTGCCGCTTTCCTACGAGTTGTGACCATGCTTGGTAACACTAACGGGTCGCAAGTATGCGGAGTTATGCTTCAAGCTATCGGTGAAAAGTGTCGGGAATCAATCATACAATGCATGAGGGAAAAGTTGCACACTTTTAAAATCATGTCTTTGTTGTAGAATGTACAAAGGGACGCTGCATCTGTGGACGGAATTGTGCATGGCATTACGGACAAAGGGCGGGTATACGAGCGATGTCGATTGGAGAACAAAGATGACGGTCGTCTATCGTGATTCTCGTTTACATGGAAGAAGACAAGGGAAAACGAAAATGATGTTATACAGAACTGGTTTAAAGAGACACGAAGACAATTCTTGGTGTTGATGAGAAGCGAACGTTACGTTCCTTTGCAGGATAAGAACTTGCCCACACCCTTTGTTAGAACTTTCAAAGCTTCAGAGTAAGCTGTATGTCTCGAACCTGGTCTAACGCTATTCCCCGATGGAACAAGTACTTGCGAATGTTTGCATGGAATGTGGCGCTTTGTCCTGCAACAGCTGCCACATCAGACAACCCTGGTGGCTGTATGATCAGGTTTGTGCCCGTTAAGCACGTTGAGCGTAGGCAATCTTTAGTGCCTAGCTTCATCAAGGTGCTTATGACGATCGCCGTGCTCATACGATAGAGTGCTGAGTTGAGTACTTGTCCATCATGTTGAATACCATGTTGCTATTCACATAGCAGTTTTGATTGCGAACGCGGAAGCCCAGATCTGTGTCCGACTCTTGCATTTCATCCACTCGCATGTTCCGGATGATGTTTGCAGCATCGACGCAGGAGGAGGTGTTGTAGTAGGCAGGCGACTGTCCTAATAACTGGTACTCATTGGGATATTGCCAGGCGTTGTTATAGGATTGATCGTAGGAATAACCATATCGTACATCTTCGGTCTTAATTTCGGGGGCTGGGGGAGTGACAGGTGTCGAAAAGAATGATGTGGAGTATGTTGCTGGCGGCGGAGTGCCCATACTTGAGACGATAGAGCCTGGACTAGGGGAGTCCGTGCAGCTCAGTGTTGTTGAACATAGTGGTGGTATGCTAATGGCCGGCACGGTTGGCACTTGTTGAGATGGCGCTGGCAGCTCTGTCGAAGACAGTGTATTGCATGTGAGTTTCCGGTCGAGCCTTGCGTTAAGTGATGGCGCTGTTGAGATCTGATCGTAAGATCGGTCGCCTGACCCGCCCAGAGCCATGACGATCTCCGCTTCTGACACCCCTCGCTCATGAAGAAGTGAACGAAGTTTTCTATTCTCGTCAACGACCTTTCTTGCCGCTGACTGAATCTCTGAAGAAGCCTCGATGCCAATCTGTTCACAGGCCCGGATCTTGGCCTCCAGCTCTTGGAGGTATTCTTTTCTTCGTGCTCGTGAACGCCCTGTCGGAGATCTCGTGTTAGCTACATCCAAATCAAATTACTCGCATGTGACAGGGCTTCGTAGTAGTGATGGGACGACCCATCCGTACCATCTGCACACTGAAGCGAGCCGATAGGCGTTCAAGATGACCATGAGATAGACATACGTTGATTGTCTCGAATCCGTGCCAAGTTTTGCGCTTTTTGCTGCATTTCGTTAGTGAGTGTAAAGCCGTAGCGATGTTGGGGCATACCGAGCTACGTATGTCGTTCATTGTGATGCTTGAAATGGCCGAGAAGAAAGGTGGATATCTTTTGTAGGAATCGACTTCAGATGCGCAATCATGCTAGGAGGATCAAGACTCGAGTGATGGCATGCATAAGACCTTAAAGAAGGAAGGACTGAACGTGATAGAGACACCATCTCCGATGCGTATTAGAGGCCCACCCCCTGGTCAGTTGGTGCTGCAAGTGAGTGTAGGGATGGCGGGTCGAAAGATGCCTTGTGTCGTCTAGGGCTGCCGCCGTGGGAGGTCTAAGCGGGCAGCCCCGGACGGCATGATAGTCGCTTTCGCCAGTGACGAGACTTCTGAGCCGTGTCCGTTGAAATGTACGCTAGACGTTTGTTACGCCGAATGTGGATAGTGCGCCGGCATTAGCGTCTTCCACACGTGAGCAAAGCCACATGGCGAACATGGCGGTGCTGCTGCAAATTCCGGCGAACCAAGGAGGCTTTGAGCTTCAACACCACGTCGCAACTTTGCTTTCGCACTCGCAGCTTCCGGTTCCACCAACCACGCAATTGTGCACCTTTAGCTCCTGAGCAGCATCTGGTACCGTCCTGCCTTGGAACCGAACAACGACATCGACAATTTCGCGCTAGGGAGCCGCGACCCTCTCGCTACCATGGCTGTTGGAGCGCGCCTCACAGCACCGTACGGGAACAATTTTGACCCCAGTCATAGATTTGCGACATCATGGATCTTGCCTCCAGTGGTTCTGTTCTTTTTTCGAGCGCTGCTGGCGCTCTATGCTTTCGTCACATTGTTCACCATCTTTGGCTGGAATGGGAGCCACGGGATGGCTGACGCGTCACAGCGCTCGTTCTCCTTCTTCACCGTCCTAACTTATTGGGGTCTCGCTTTCTACTACACTTTCGCCGCCATTCATACCGGAAGCTATTGTTTCACTGGAGTTCCTTTCCTTGCTCGATGGCCAAAAGCGCTCCAGATCGCACATAGCATGTTCTATTCCACTATCGTGGTCTATCCGTTCATTGTTACTAGTGAGTGAACACGGCCCCTGTGGCCTCTAGGCTCTGTCTCGATACATCGATGAGACGCCCTGTTGACAGTTGGTTTCGATTTAGACTGCCGAAGCAGCACTGCGGTCATGCATCTGCGGAGAGCTGTCTTGCGAGGCATCGTGTCATTGTCTCATGTCCGAAAATGATGCTAATCTTTCTTAGTTGTATATTGGGGCATACTTGCTCCAAGCCACTTTCCATCTACATTCTCAATCTGGTCAAACGCTTCTCAGCATGCTCTCAATTCCGTCTATGCGTTGTTTGAGATTGTCTTCCCTAGAACGTCACCATTGCCTTGGCTCGATATCATTCCGATCATCATTCTTCTAGCACTGTATCTCGGCCTCGCATATCTTACGCACGCAACTCAAGGTTTCTACGTTTACGGCTTCTTGGACCTGCAAGCGCATTCTTCCGGTATCGTTGCTGCTTACATCATTGGCATTCTGGTCGCTGCTATCATCATCTTCCTGATTGTTCGCTATCTCATCATGCTACGCGTCTGGGTGACCGAGAAGAAGCTCGGGAAGGCAGGGAAATTCGTCCCTCATGGAGCAGGACGTGTGAACGAGGAGCTAGAGAAAGGCATTCCGATGAACGGAATCGGTATGAAATGATCGCTTGATCATCCTACCAGGCTCGCCCTCCCGAAAAGCCAGGAGGAGTGGCGTTGAGTACCAGCTCTTCTTAATTATTAGCCGTCGGAACCTCCCTCGAAGCTGTAGATAAGGATTCATTCGGATCTTGTATATATTTAAGCACGTGTCAATATTCGCTGCCCTGGACTGCTAAGATCTTGGTCTTCTTGAGGCGTAAGATTCAATTGTGTTGTCTGTACTTAGTTGTATCTGTCGCCATTTCGTTACAGCTGATACGGATTTGTAATTTAGATACGGAGACTAAACCTCTTAGCCGGGTGCTGTCCAGACTCTCCACATGTCACATTTTAGAGCGGCATGATTGCTGGAGGCTTTGGGCTTTCCAGCCACCGTCATATGCCGCTCAAACCCTGGTTGCGCATCAATTTAACGACCATGTCCTAGTCAAGCGCGGCTGCTGCGTGTTTACTTCTTTCATCTTGTTACATACGGCTACCATTCTCCAACCGTAACCCCACTCCGATTGTTCCCGGAGTCTGGCAGCCTCCGGCAGCGAACAGCCTAGAGTGACACAGTGGCCATAGATTACGGCCGCCGCAGTCCGAAGCAGATCACAACCACGGGAATATGCGCTTGGACGACGATCAACGCAATGTCCGTTCCATATTAGTCTGTTGCGCGAAGCAAAACAGTAGCAAAAGGCTCTGACGCTTGCTGCCTCGCTTCTGCTGCTTTTCGAGCCTACCGTCACCGTAGGCGCGTGCTTCCTCCGTGGGGCACGATTGGATCGCTACCTCGAAGCGTTCACCTTGTATCAGCCAGGATAGCGAGGCTGCAATGTACCCCCGCTGTTAATCAAAGAGGAGGATCATAAGCAATACACCCACCTGATCAGCGTGTCATCTGGAGAAGCACGCATGGTCTCGCTAAGCCAATGAACGAGACACACGTGAGATGCGTCCATGGACGAGCACTTGCGAGCCAATCGAAACCAAAGATGACCACACGTGTGAGCATGCGCATCGAGAATATCGGGCCTTATTGGGCAGAAGGAGGATCACCACAACTGCCTCGATGTCGGCCTGAACCAGTAAAGCCGAAGAAGGTGAGGCCGACCTTCTAGAAACGCCAGACGAAGATCACAGTGCATGCGTGAGGCGTCTGAAAAAAGCACACGACATTCATCAACGTTGCTTTATTCGTCAGATCCCCACGCAGAGATTTCACAGGTGGTGTGCTTGGAACTCTGACTGGACGGATCTGACCGAAGTAGCCACCTAAAATGCAACATCGACGGTAAGGCTGAGGGATTTCTCAAAGCCTGAACGAGCCTCATGGTGACCAAGCATTGTGGACTATGACATCTGCCAAATGGCCGAAGCCTTCACTCTGTCCGGATACGGCCGCACTTCTTGCATAATGTGCAATTCCGACAGGCGTGGGAGGGACTAATAATGTTGGCCTATTTGTTATGCGACTAGTCAAATATTCGCGGCCGTCGGCTGTCAATACCCACTCTGGCGGCTCCGCGCAGATCCATCCCGTCCGGTCTTGGCTTCAACATTGAAAGGGTGGGGTTGACACACATGAACGACGGGGCATGGCCCAGAAGACGTTCGAATAGATTTCATCAAAGATATTGTCTATTACGAACAACCCCCCCAAACGTTGCCAGATGTCACGAAGAAGGCGTCTGCAAGCTACGTAAGCCATCAGCTTATGTCGGACCGACACTTTTTCGAGCGAATGCCTAGTGAAACGACACCGTCAAGACCGGAATAACCGTCGAGGGTTTCGAGCCCGAATGACGGTCACTCTACGGTACTTTTCGGGACTGTCCGAATATTCCAACGTCGAAGGCTTCCTTGCATCACGCAGGCTTTGCGAACGAGGGACAGGGGTGGCTCGGTGAGGTAAGCCGGAGATATTCACTAGCTTACTCGAATAGTGCAGACATCCGAAGATCGTTGAAGTTTAAAGCTCTCCGCCATGATGGTGCATCGTTTGCACCTGCACCTTAAAGCATGTAGCGTATTCGCGGCAGCTCTTTTGCCGGGTGCTGCAAGAACCCAGCGATGGCTTGCAGCAAATACCCTGGGGAAATTTCATGTTTTGGATGATCAAACTCGGAAGGTGATCAAGGTGGCAGAGCGACTGCTGCCAATGATTAATGCACTACAGCTTCGCACTTCCGTCGAGCTGCCGCGGGATCTCTAGGTAAGTTTGACTGTGTTGGACACCAACTGACCGCCTCGTAAAGGCGACCACCTCGTAAACGGTGAGCAAGTATTTCACGAGCCGTCTCGAATCCAACAATAGCACACGACATCAGACTCCCAACGTAAGTTGACCAGTGGGACCCGCCTGAGCACCTCCAACCCCGCGTTTCTTGCTAGTTAGATTAAGGATTCACGTACCTTGAAAATTCGCGCGCTTACTTCCCGTCCACTTTCCTCAGTCAGTTAAGGCGTGCCGTTTGCCAGGACGGCACGTAAGTTTCGAAACACAGCCATCATGTGAAGATCCCTTGTTCGCGGGCCTTCCGATCATGGGTCTGAGAATTCTGATCACCTTCCCAAATTCCTACACGCATTGACTTCCCATCCGCCCAGACTTCGTATTCCGGCACAGCTTCCACCATGGTTGACGCTAGAACGAAGATATTGCACCGTCAAGGACCATTGCATTGACGTGGCACATCTCCTGGGTCACGGAACAGAAATCAACAGGATCATCGTACTGTAAACAATCGCTATTCCTGTTCTTGCGCCAATGCAGGCGTTCACAACATGACGATGCGCTTTGTTTGAACAACGGCCTGTTCCTGTGCTAAGACTGCAAGGCCCTGACGTCTGCATGAAGCTGGCAGAACAGTTGCATGTGCGTTCGCGCTAACACACTTCCCAGGTGTTCCTGCTGAAAAGGCGCTCGTGATAGCTCGAACGTGGGGGTTCGCGATGATGAGCAGATGATGTGTTGAGTGTAGCACCAACTGCC
The DNA here is from genome assembly GCF_000146915.1 of Parastagonospora nodorum SN15. Taxonomy (NCBI): domain Eukaryota; kingdom Fungi; phylum Ascomycota; class Dothideomycetes; order Pleosporales; family Phaeosphaeriaceae; genus Parastagonospora; species Parastagonospora nodorum. The sequence goes on along the minus strand of NW_001884577.1, from coordinate 120,947 downwards.
TTTAGTGGAAAATAACACATGTGCACCGTACGACTCGCGTGTTTACTTGGCCGTCCGCGATTTCTCACGTTCTATCTACGGCTCTGACGGCATGGAATTGTGCTAAACAGTCGCCGTCGGTAGACGTTCGAGTAGGTGATTGCTGAGTGGAGAACTGAGCTGAGCATCGAACGGACTCAACATGTGTGACGAACTACAAACACATCATAGACTCTTCATCATGCACAACGGCGGCCACAGTTCTTAAAGAAGCGTGGCGCAACAATTTCTAAAGTATAACAGCTTTTGGGAATTTGCGCCGCCTCCAAAGTGTCCTAACTAGAGGCACCGAGTGTAGCCGAGGCCTAGCTACGTGATTATTGGCTCACTAAGTCTCTCCCCAAACTTCGCTCCATCCAACACGGAGCACATTGCGTTCGCGGGCACGTAAGCCACCTAATCTAGAACACGCTCATCCTGGTGCATCGCAATTCGGGGGCCGGCAAAGAACCAACGATGATTGAGGTAATCTACATCGTTCGGCACGCGGTACGTATCAAGCGTCCCCTCCGTCTCCGCAACACACTACACCAAACCATCTGCCTACAGCACTCCACACGGTGGCTGAGGCCCCTTTCCGCTTCTGATGCCGTTTCCGGTAGTCTTCATATGGCGCCTTGAGCCGTCGATGCATCGTCGAGCTCGCCTACAGAGAATACGCGCGTATCAGAAGATCCAAGATCGACGCTGCATTCCCCTAGATGACATGCCTTCTAACGATGAACTTGCGACTGTAGTTCCGTTCCAACTGGACAGTGGATCCTCAGACAGGAATCTACACCGCTTTGATGGTCAAAACGCCCACTGGCATCCCTACTGATCCGCCATTGACCTCCAAAGGCGTTGAGCAGAGCAAGGAGTTAGCCGAGTATCTGTGCAGTGTTGAACCTCCGATCGAGAGAGTTTATTCCAGTCCGTTTTATCGGTGTTTACAGACGCTCAAGCCCACAACGGACCGACTCTTTCAGGAAGGAACTGCGAAAGGCAAGATCAGAATAGATCGGGGCGTTGGGTATGTTGAGACATCGTCGTGGAGGTTCGTTATGCGAGCTTGACGGATAGTCACTGATGCTGAGGCACAGTGAGTTCTTTGGCCGCGCAAGCTGGGAGCATCCGACGCCGCCGGATCTCAAGACATTGACGCCACTGTTCGATCATCTAGACCAGGACTATGTCTCTGTTCACATGCCAGCGCCCAGGGGCGAGATGATTGTGGAGCTGCATGAACGAGTCAGAAACGCTCTCGACCATATCGTCACAACTCTTGACAATGACCCTGAGCAGCCGAGGACCGTTCTGATATGCACTCATGCCGCTACCATGATTGCAGCTGGGCGAGTCTTGACTGGCCAGATGCCGGAGGATCCTGATACAGATGACTTTCAGTGCTTTACTGCTGGCCTCTCAAAGTTTGTGCGAAAACGCGCGGACCCGGAGGAAGGCGTCGCAGGCAACTGGACTTGTGAGCTGAACTCCGAGACGTCGTACTTGTCAGGAGGAGCCGAGAGAGGGTGGTAGGTCACCCCCTTTCATTTTGTTGTGACAATGTGTATTCTTATTCCTTCAGGAACTTTTGGCACCACCGCAAAGATTGGCCCAAGTCGGAACCCACAGGAACCGGCTGGGGCGCTGCCTTTGAGCTTCTCAGCATCTCTTTACCTGTCGATGTTGTCCTTCCCGTCACGACACCCTGATTCTTCGTTTTTGCTTTCTGACGTCAGATACCCCAGGCATTTTAATGGCGACGAGAGTTTCGTCGCATTTCCAGACGATCCTAGAGAGGATAAGGAGGCATCGAAGTTGTGATGAAGGCGAGCATAGTGAGTTCAAAGATGGGCAAGATTTATGCGAGCGTCTAGTGTGTGCAACCATATCAGATGGAAGTTCAGCATGAGTAACAAGAGCAATGAGCGTTAGACTTTAGACAAGACCAATACGATCAACAGCCTGCACTATATACATGTTTCAAATCACCATTCTCTGTACCTCGTCGAAAAAAAGAACGAAAAGTACTGACTTGGACACTTGGTACAATGCACCCATAGCATGCCCTAGTCGCGCGAATCGCCCTCCCAGGCCGCCAAAAATGTCTCAATAAACCCACAATCCCGGGTCTGGGGCAGCCCTACAAATAACCTTCGGCACGCTCCCGAGCACATCACAAAACCGTTGTGGCGCAACGTGGGATGTTTTCAACCCAGATGTGAGGCCGCGCGCGCGTAGTCGACCCGCAGGCGGCGATCGCCGCATGGAGCGGAGACAAGGTTGCCTGCGCACCACGAACACGATGCGAACAAGGATGCGCTAAGATGCGGTAATCCGGGGAAGAGGAAGATTTGTCGGGTAGGGTGAGGAGGAGGGGGACGAGTAAACACTTGGGGAGATGGAGGGAGGGGAGGGGAAAGGCGCGTCATGGTTCAGCGCGGTCGCTTTTCAGCATGCAGGAAGCGGATGATCCGTCGAGCTTCAACCTCACGAGTATTTTGCGCATCGTGTTGGACTGCATCTGCGCAAATCTCTTGGATGCGATAATACTTTAACCACGAAATCGAACAATACCACCCGCAGTCTGCGACACCATACCCAAAAGTCACGATGCCGCACTACATGGTCTACCACTCATGCGATATATCGCAACAACAGTATCAAGCTTTCGCATCGGCATTGACAAAGCTTCATTGTGATTTATGTACGATCACACCCTCTTACCGTTGACAATCCTGCATAAAAAGAATACAAAGGGGCCTTCGGTCCACCACAGACAACTCCATTTGAATCTCAGATCCAAACCCACCAATCTTCCACATTCATCAATCTCTCTCGTCCCACCCAACTCCACGCTACCACTCCTTTTGTACACCCTGATTCCACATGAGTACCATTCTAACTTTAACCCACAGTCTCCGCCCCCTCCGCTTTTGTAAACATAACCTTCCTCCCCTCGCCCTCTTCCTCCTCCACCTCCACATCCTCTCCCACAGTCCACACATTCGTCGGCGCCCACTCCCACCCCACAAACTTCATCCACGCGCACCTACGCCCCCGCGGGCCCTCCAACGCTCCCAAACTCCACACCCTCGTAACCACCACAATGGCGCTGTGGTCTGAGCACATCGGAACCGACTCTGGCCGGCTGGACGACGTCAAGGCGCTGCACAATGTGTTTATCTTTGAGGATTTGGTGGCAGGCGCGGAGCAGGGCTTTGTGGTGCCGCGAGCGGGAGGGGAGGGGGAGTGGGCGAGGGAGAATATGGGGGAGTTTGAGAGGAGGGAGAGGGAGGGGGATGAGGGAATGGGGAGGCTGGTTGGGGAGTTGAAGGCGAAGATGGGGGAGTAGTTGTGCAAGTCAGGATGTTGGTATGGGTTGGAGAGTGATTTGCGGTATGGGATGTTGGTACTATTGTGTCTGATAAATCGTTCTGATGAATGGGTATTTGGTGCTTCAAGATCATGTCTCTTCCCCTTCTGAGTCTGCAATTTAGACTGGATTTGCTTCTACGAAGGGCATCTCAATCTACAATGTGAGGAAAAGGAATCCAGCGATACGTCATGTTACTACTTCCTGGTGCATTTAACTGTCCGGCTATCTTTGGGCTTCACTGCCTCAGTTTCATGGCCCGCATCTTCTCAAAACACGTTGAAAACCAAGTCAAACATTGTGAAAATGCCCGCGAGATAACTCTCAAGCTTCATGGACTACTCAACATTTACCCAAGTTTGCCTTGACATATGCGAATGCAATAGGCACGCGATGGAAAGCTACATCTTCAACCCAAAGTTTTCAGCATCAGTCCCTACTTTGAAGATTGTTGAAAGGCAGCATGATAACGCTTGTCTTCAAATCCAATAAACATCACTATATTCTCATGATCGATGTGCAGTACGCCACTTGTAGCTTTCGTGCCATAGTATAGCGGTCTAGCATACGCATCAAGTCAAGCTTGGATAGGTTACATTCATTTAATTTTACTTACGTCTGTCCACATCACAAACACACCCCAGCAATACAGCATAACCTCCCTTCCCACCGCTGTCGACCCCCACCGGTTCCTAAATACACGGTGCTACATCACATCCTAGTGTCCTGCACACCATAAGCCCACTGCACCGTAGATCCACGCCCCAAAGTCCTCGTGAGTGTAACTCATCGTCTAAATTTGGGTATAATGCAGGACTACCTAGCAGTGTCGTATGTACCCATTTCGCCCTCCGCGCCAAAAGCAGTATCGCGTAAACTCATTATGCAGGTACCGGCACCACATCAGCCTCCGGACATCGCCTTCCCCGAATTCTTACAACGGCACGTCCTCCATCATCTGCACAGCGCCTTCCCTGCCCACGGTAATAATAACATCACCCAGCGTCTTCGTCGAGAAGCCTGCTTCCGAGTACCGGAAATAGTAATCCCACTTGCGCTTGAACACCTCCGCACCTTCGTCGTCCATGCCCTGGTCTGCCTTCTCTTTGATGAGTTGCGGCTTGATCGTGCCGTTCCAATTTTCCAGGAAAGATTCGCGCCAAAGGCGTAGCGCTTTGGCATAGTGCGGGCCAATGTTCTCGACGCTGTCGACAACGAGCGAGCCCGCTGAGGCGGTTTGGATGGAGCTTACGAGCTCGGAGACCGCAGGGAGATGACCGCCAGGGAAGATGTAGCGGCGGATGAAGTCATCGGATTTAGCGTAGGCTTCGTAGCGGCCGTCAGGCATGGTAATGCACTGGAAACACGCGATTCCGCCTTCTTTCTTGAGAAGCTTATCCACGCACTTGAAGTATGTGACTAGGTATTCCTTGCCGACGGCTTCGAGCATCTCGATTGACACGATTTTGTCGAATGCGCCTGATTCTGGGGGTTGTAGGCTGCGGTAGTCGCAGAGGAGGACTGTGATGTTGTCTGACATGCCTGCTTCCCGTATTCGCTCTTCTGCCAGCTCCTTCTGCTCAATTGAAAGTGTCAATGAAGTCACTTTACAGCCCGTACGTTGTACCGCTCGCATCGCGAAGCTGCCCCAGCCAGTTCCGATCTCGAGTACGTGGTCGCTGCCTTTTATATGTGTGTTGTCGATGAAGCGATCGAGCTTTCGCATTTGCGCATCGTATAGGGTCTCGTTTTCGGACTTGGGGTTCGATTTCGGCAGCCATATCGGGCTCGAGTATGTCATGTCTGGGGAGAGGAAAGCGGCGAACATTTCGTTTGAAATATCGTAATGGGCGGCAATATTGAGGCGAGCATTTTTCAGGTTGTTGCTGCCACGGACTAGGCCAGCTAGACCCGTGGAGATTGCTGATGTGAGTGTCGAGCCGTTGGAAAGGTGATTCCGGTTGAGGATAAATAGCTGGAGAGTCAGCTAGGTCCGTGTTGAACAAGACGGCATACAAACCTCAAAGAACTTGGTTAGATCGGGAGAGGAGACTTCTCCCAACATGTAGCTTTCTGCGAAGCCCTTTTGACGTTAGTCTACTTTCAAAAACCGCTTTTCGCAAGTCTCGATTTCTCCACGCACCATATCTGCGAAAAGCGCCAATCGCACCCAAAACTTCTCATTGTGAACATCCAAGAATGCGACCGGTAAGCCTTCCTTGTCGGAGCCAAAAACCGCAGAAGCTTTGCTGGAACCGCCTTCAAAGAGCACCAGCTTTCCAATCTTAATCTCATGCAATTGCGCGAGCGTTCCGTTCTTGCATAACGATACTAGCGGTCCCCACGTTTGCGATGTGATGGTGCTGAGCACCGACGCCGTGACGCCGGCTAAAGGATTAAAAATTGGCATCGTGTATCTGATTTTCCAGCTGTGAGAGGTGTTGACAAGAACAACTGACTGCGCGACTGGGGCGAAGGCGGTGTATTGCTGTAAGCCAGAACAGCTCGATCTCGGCTTCCACGGTTACCGAGCAATGTGGGTGCCTGAGTCGGCGCGTCCTGGATTTAGGCTGTGGAATGCAAGGTAGTCAATTGATCGTCCGGCGCAATTGATACGCGACTGTCAGTCTTGTAGTATATGAGGAGGAGTAGTTGTAGGTATTTCAGGAAATTGTCTCGCGAGACATCGGACGAAACATTCCCCGCTCCTAAAATGCATCGGCGAAGACAGACTTCGTCAAGGTCCAGGCCCGCGACGTAGAATGTGCGAGAGCCGAAGCGGCGCGGCCAATTGCGCCGTCATGATCAGATCTGTGCTGCATATGTAAGTGCTGCAGCGTCGGTGAGGCTACTTTGCCCTTTCGAGTGGTCCATGACGTCGTTGATCCTTTCAGCACTATCGTGAATGTCCGGAATCGACGATGTAAGCTTCCACGCTGCTGAAGTACCATACAAATCAACAAATTCAATTGCAGAAAGTCGTCCACTTGATATATCGTGAAAAAAGTCGCGAGATCCTGGGACGATCGTTTCCGAATGTCAGCTCGGTAACCGAGGGTTGTGAAGCTTAGCGGAGCCAAGTTGCATCAATGCAAGGGTCTGGAAATGCTTCCCATCAATCATGCAGCCTCTCTTGTGGCGTGTTCACCGCTACTACACACGCCATGTCTTTGAAGCTTTCAACATCGTGAGAGACAGCTGCTTGTACAGCTATTCACTGCAAGCTCATTCAGCGATGGCGGGGTGTTGGTGCCCGTCACTATCGGGCCGGGTTCGAATAGTGCGCTCGGGGCAAGGACCGAGGCCGATTGCGGATAGTTGTTGAGATGTCCATCTTCATCATAAGTAGTATCTTATGATTTTCGGGTGGCATGAAGAGAAAAGAGAAGTCTGGAAGTCAAGATCCAAAAACACGGACAGTTGAGGTTGTTGGTGTTGCAGCCAATGCGTCGTCATTATGATCATTGGAGCACGATTGCCCCGTGCGTCCGTGGCAGCCACGAGTGACACGCTTTGGCGCGTCGCGTGAACCCTGAGAAACCACTTTCACGCTCAACAATCAAATCACTGTACACTGCCAAAGCCGCCCAAAAGAGTTCCGGGCTGCGAACCAGGTGCTGCAAGAAGTCTACCAATCCTACGAGATATCCACACCCACCTCTAAAGAAAATACAACACCCACAATAGTCCACCGTATCCTTTACAAACACAACCACCACGATGCTCGCAATCCAACCTTCCAACCCCCAGAAATGCACACCGCACCTCCTCCCCGCGCGCATAAACCACAACGGCCCAATCAACGATACAAGCCGCTACTTCAAGCCCGAAACAGACGACAAAGGTACGCATATCCTTCGTGGAAGATTATCGCTTCATACCTCAGCACATGACTTTCCAGCGATCTGTGTACATCCCAAACCCTAACCGACAGCGATAGGAACACAACACGTCCACTTCCGCGGCCGCCACCTGCACGGCACACCCATCCCTCTCCCAGCCACACACACCGGCGCAATCCTACATGTCACGGATAAGATCCTGCCCACACAATCCCACTCCAATTCACAAGACGACGAGCAGGACGAAGACGAAGAAGATGAGGTAATCGAGGACGTCAAGATCGCCGAGCAAATAGGCTCGTTTGATGAGATTGTGGTCTGGGAACATGGCGGCGCGGTGGATGAGGAGAGGGATGGGTTTGTTAGGGGGGTGAGGGAGTGGGTGGGGTGGGCGGGGAGTATGCATGTTGATGACGAGGAGGAGGTAGATGCGCAAAAAGCCTCGGAGGAGAAGAAGTGAAGGAAAGGAGGTGAAGTTAGGTAGATAGATACCCAGTCTCACGACGCGAATTCAGGATTCTTGCAAAAGCTTGCATTTATTTCTATATCTGAAGTCATGCGTGCGATATGAGTGTTTTATAAACACTCCACTACTGATCAACCCAAGCATAATATCCCTAGCCTAGCCCTATTCAAAAGCGTCGAAGCGAAATTCTGCGGGTATCATATCCATATCCTATTGCCCAAACCGTCAAACGCCAGCCAGACCCAATGTCGCTCTACTCCAACGCCTTCATGAGTGGATCGTCTCCAACCCTCCAAGCCTGCGCATCCAGCCTGGCCTTCTTCTCCAAGCGCGTCTCGCCCAAATCCGCATCCGCCATCCTCTTGCTGCCCTTGCCGTTGAGTAGCGGCTGCGGGGTGCTCAAGCGCGAACCATCGAGCGCCGGGGTGGGCAAGGAAGTATCCGTGAGAGCGGGAGGCGAGGGGATGTCCTCCTCCTCCTCGTCATCGTCCTCGATGATGTAGGACTTGCGCTTCTTTGGAGAGTCGTTGGTCTCGACAGTGCCGGCTTCCAACACCTTGAGCTCGGCGTCCTCCAAGTCGCGCTTCTCGAGCTCTCGCTGCGAATCCTCGCGGTACTTGATCCAAACGTCGTGCTGCTCTTTGTATGTGTTCTCCATGCCCTCGATCCAAGCCTCTTGCTCCTCGTTCTCTTCGATCAAGTGAGTGCATGACGGGCACTTGATGTAGAAGCCACCAGCGGTGGGTTCTTCACCGATAATCTCGAACTCGGGGAGGTTATCGCCGATGAGCTCGGTCTTGTCCCAGTCCAGACAGTCTTCACAGAAGCCCTGTGGGCACCAGCGGCAGCGGAAGATCAAGCCACCGGCATCAGAGGTGCTCTTGCCGCAGTCGCAGCACACATGTTGGGGGCAGAAGAAACCAGAAAAGTTCTTGACCTTGGCCTTGTATGACGGCTCGAGACAGTCGAAGTGGAAGTTTCGCGGGCAGCTCTTGCAGTTGACCATGTGTCCGGCATCAGCACCCTCGAAGCATGTGAGGCAGTGCTCTTCGTGGCTGAACGTGCGGCGCTTCTCGCGGACTGGGTCGGCAAGGCGAGGATCCTTCCCGGCCATGGTAGGTACAGCCTCCCAATCGGCGCAGGTCATGGACTCCTTGCTGATTGCATAGCCATCGACCATGACTGTTGTGTTCTTGCCCTTGCGACGATCCTCGCGGGTGATGGAGTCTGGGAGGATGTTTTTGTTCGCACGCTTGGTTTTGCTATCAAGCTCCCGCTGGTAGCGCTTGCCGTCGAAGACAGCGCACTCTACGCGCTCCATAACAGACAGCCACTTCTCCTCGTCGGCCTCAGACTGCACAGCCTCAGACAGAGTAGCATCGGCTGGCTTGTCTCGGCACTTCTCCATCATAGTCTCGAGGTCCCAGGACACCATCTCCGTGGCGTCGATGTCTGGATGAGACAAGGTCTGCGCACCACGACGTACAAGCGTCTTCAGTTGCGAGGTATCCATTTGAGGCATGTCGTCTCCGAGAGACTCGCGATCGGCAGTTGACTTTTCCTTGCTCTTGGAGAGAGCTTGCTCGCTGTGGATATTGCGCATAGACTCGGTGATTTTGGCAGAGAGGTACAGCTTCTTGCGAATGCGACCCATCATCTGCTCTTCAACAGTGCCCTGGGTGCAGATCTTGTAGATGGTGACCTTCTTGGTTTGTCCGATACGATGAGCACGAGCCTCAGCTTGAAGAGTGATTTGCGGGTTCCAGTCTTCGTCCAAGAAGATGACGTCTTGTGCGCTCGTGAGGTTGATGCCCAGACCACCAGCGCGAGTCGAAAGCAACATGACCTTGTAGTCTGACGATTCTTGGTTGAAGAGGCGGATATCAAGGTTACGCTTTGCACGAGCGGTGCTGCCATCGAAGCGGAGGTGTTTGAAGTCACGACCGTGGTTGCTGATGAGTGATAGCAAATCTTCGGTGTAGTCCAGGGTGCGAGTGAAGCCAGAGAAGATTAAAACCTTCTTGCCCTGGTTCATCACAGTATGCTTGATCAACTTCTCCAACAAAATGAACTTTCCAGAAGCGCGGATAATGTGGTCGCCGAGATAGTACGGGTCTGGGGAGACCCGAGGCAACAAGTAGGGGTGGGAGCAGCACTTGCGCAGCTGCATGACGAGATTCATCAGCTTCTGCCAGGCAGATTTGACTTCAGAACTGCCTTGCTCCTTCTCAATGGTTTGTCGCATGATTTGGGCCGTCTCCTTCCACTCGCCTTGGTCACCAACCACATTCTGTAGCTTCTCAACCTGCTGAAGCAATTGATCTTCTTTCCTGTCCTGTTCAATCGCAGCCTTCTCTTTGCTCTTGCCATCAGCGAAAAGCTCAGTGAGCATGGCGTTGTCGACGCGGGTGAGCAGTCGAGTGTACCAGAAACGCTGCATAGGTGTGAGTGGCACATAGAGCAGAATCTCCTCCTTGGGTGGCAGCCCGAGGTTGACACCAGGGCTGTCCTTCATACGGCGAAGCATGATGAGCTCAAGGAGGTGTCGCGCGTCATCCATAGTCTGTCGGTTGACCTTGCCCTTGTTGAGATCGAACGACTCTTTGAACAAGGTGGACGTGTTCTCAATGAAGACGTCGGGATACAACCAGGCGAGCAGGGCCCACATCTCAGTGAGATTGTTCTGGAGCGGTGTGCCCGTGAGAATGAGACGGTACTCGGCGCTGATGTTGCGCAGTGCCTGCGAGATTTGGGTGACGCTGGACTTGATCTTGTGGCCTTCGTCAAGCACGACATAGCGCCATACGAAGGAGGTCTTGAACCAGGACTGCTCAGCTGCAAATGTGTCGTAGGTAGTAACAATGATCTTGTATGAGGACGACTCGAATTCGGTAGAGTTCTTTGACACCTTGAAGCCGGCCTTGCGGGAAGCCTTCTTCTTCTTGGACTGCAGCGTCTCGTGGCCTCGCATATCCTCCATGCCGGACGCCACTCGCTTCAGGCGTACGCGCTCGCTTGCCGCGCCATGGAAGCGGAGCACCCTGAGCCCAGGCACCCACTTCTCAGCCTCGGTGACCCAAGAATTGAGGACACTGAGGGGACAGATGACAAGGTATGGTCGTAGCTCTTCGGACGTGACGCCGTTCTTGCGATCGAGTTCCTCTAGATACTGGAAGAGTGACAGCGTCTGGAGAGTCTTTCCGAGACCCATCTCATCACCCAGGATGCCGGAGAAGCCATTGTTGTAGAGGTGCACGAGGTATGAGAGACCAGAAAGCTGGTACGGTTTCATGGTCGCGGTAACACCCTCTGGCTGTTCCTGAAGCTGCTTGTATGGCACGATAGGCTTCGCATTGTGGCTGGCGACCAGCTTCTTGACCTGGTTGTTGGGCGGTAGCAGGGGCAGGAAGTAGTCCTTGTTGGCCACGAGGAAGTTGTTGGCCTTCGCCTTGGACTGCTGAGCAATGGCATCTCGCAGGCGGTTGCGGGCCGAGTCGAGCTTCGGGGGTGCAGCCTTGCGCCTGGTCGAACGTGGAGGGGACGGCGGGTCCATTGTGTCCGACTCGAGGATCCTCGTCTTCCTGTCGCGGGTGCCTCGACGGCGACCGGCGTCAGCCTCGCGGTCTCGCTTGCGCTTCTCCATCTGCAGCTCCTCGTTCAATGCAGAGATTCTTGCGCTGCCCCTGACGCTCTGTGTGGTGCTGGTGTTGTCTCTGATGCTTCCGGTTGACTTCCTGGTCGGTCTGCGCGCTGCTGACGGTGCAAGTTCGTCTTCGCTGGAGTCTTCGGGGGCGGGCTGTGTTGCAAAAGACGCAGATTTGCGTGTTGGTCGGGTTTTGGGGGGTTCTGGTCGCGCGGCGGGTGCCTGGAGGCCGTCTTTGTTCTCCGTGTCGCGAACCACGTCCTCCTTTGCGCTCTTTGCGTCGAGCTGCGAAGAGGTGCGCCGCAGCTTTGTTGCCGAGTCTCCTGAACTGTGTGAGCCGAATTGGGCGAGCAAGTCGGGCAGTTTGTTGCCGCGTGTCTTGGGCGGCGTCTTGGGCAAGGGAGAGCCCAGCGTGATTTGCGGACGCTCTGCCATGGTGGGCAATCGCGCTGTGGGCTAGGACTCGCCGTCACGGAATGGAGGGGGTCGTTGTGAAAGGAAAGATGCAGAGGCGTCTGCTGGGGAGATAGGTCGACTTAGGCAGGGCGCATTGTGTACAACAGGCTTCAGCGGGGGGCTGTGATGGTGACAAGTGACGGTGAAGCGAGCCAGAAAGAGATTCGCAGGCGCGATGAAGTGGGCAGAAACGGTGAGTGGTGAGGTGAAGATGCGCCAGAAAGATTCTCTGAGATGCCTGTCGACGCGCCATCCCAGCAAAGCGCGTCCTAAGCCTCGGAGCAAAAGCCGCCCACTTAACAAACGCGACCACCACTTCGCCGCTCGCATCTACAAACAGGTCAAGTTGCCAACACCGCTTTCTCCCCGGCGCAGTCAGTCGCCATGACGCAGCCTCTGACCCAGTTCTGGCCCATCTTCGCCGTAAAGTCGGACGGCCACGACATCGTCAGCCAGAAAGGCCGGCCGCTGAGGAATGGACCGACCGAAGCACAGCTCGACCGCACTCCAAACGAGCAGGGACAATGCGACTTCTACCGCCTCATAGAGAAAGACGACCCCAAGCACATTGATTGGCGGAAGAAGCTGGGCGGCATGTTGCTGCGCGAGATTGGGGGCAAGCAGCACGAGGGTGGGTACTCTCAGGCGCAAACCATGTGCTGGGCTGACCGAAGCAGACAAGTGGCAGCAAACCATCCTGTGGGATTTTCCCGAGAACTACAAGCTCTACGAGCACATCAAGACCAAGGCCGACGGTCAGGCAAAGACGGTTAAGAACCACTCTGGCGGCGGCCACGACAGGCAGGATGCCTACCTCTACGGCTACCCGAAGGGCCCTCGAAAGCGGTACAGGAGTCCCGCGGATTTCTTCCCCCACTTGCTGTGGCTCTGCACCGACGAGAACAGCGACTATCAGAATTGCACGTGCAAGATGTGCTCGGTCGTACAGCTCGACGAGGAGAGGCCGGTGGTCAAGGCAGAAATCAAGACTGAGCCCTCGACGATGATGAAGAGAGAGACCAGCCAGCCCGCGCATGTACAGGGTCCCGTTGCGAATCGCAATCCAGTCGTCGCTGCACCTGCACCAGCCCGAAGATCCGTCTCCGGTCCGCCTACCCAGAGCCCCAGCCTGAAGCCAGCAACACCAGCTACCCTCCCTCCACAGACGAACAACACACCCCAGATCCGAGCACCAGCCATACAGCAGTCCACTCAACTTCCACAGCCCCGCGGAGGCGAGCAGCTCACCGATAGTCGCTACGGCCAGTTTCTGTGTCGTACCGGCGAGGTGGTGTGGTTCTACCGCCCAAAGACATCGGCCTGGGGCCTTGGACTCGTGTTGCGGAGGTGGGCCGTCAAGGAAGGCTCGGGCGGCAAAGCATATCAGGTTCAGCCACTGTCACATCCTTTCGACTCCGCGACTCCTGAGGTCGTCACAACAGACCAGCACCTCAAGCCCTGGCTCGCCTGGTCTGCGCCCGCTTGCACCTACCCATATCTTCAGCAAAACCCACAGCTCCGGTACGACCAAGTCGACTGGAGCGCATCTACTGCTGCCGGCCGATTTGGTGATGGCGTTGCAGACGTCGATGCCTCAATCATGGCAGCCAAGGCCATCGACACCACCTACACCCTCTCCGAGCGCATCAAGACGGCCTCAATCCCCTCAGGCGAAGAGCGCCACTACAACTGCATCTACCTCGGCGCTGAGAAAATCTGGCGCGGCGACCCTGTCCGAATCCGCCTGGGCCAAACCGGCACCGACCTCATGGTTGTCACCGACATCCTCGAGCGTGTCACCACCACCGGCCCGCAATCAACCTCCCAAATCATCATGACCGGCGATATCTACAGCTACTCTATCCTCTCCGCGCCCGATCCAAACAACCTCCCCATCCCGCCTTCCTCCTCAAACCCCAACATCCCCATCCGCATGCGCGAAGACATGGCCTGGCGCAACCGCATGCTCGTCCCCATGACCCAAACCCTCGGCTGGTGGCGCCTCCTCGCATCTTCCTCGCGCGTCGAAATCGCAGACGTCAAGGGCCGATGGTACGAGACTAGTCTGCTGTTTGAAGAATCGTTCGGCAAGGCTGTCAAGAACGGCGAGGGCGGGAACGGCATCTGGATGAATGCCCGCGGCGACGCAACAGGCGTGGGTAGGAGTACTGGCACCCCCGAGGCTCGATCGCGTAGTTGCGTTTGGCAATGCTTTGCCCAAGGGTACGAGGCTGATCGAGGGCCTTGAACCGCCCAACGCGCAGAACGTGCCGACGACCGATATGCAGGGCCTGGACATCGGAATCGGCAACAGCGCCGCGGATCCGTTTTCAATCGACGACTTCATGAATGTTGAGCATCTTGATGACGGGAGTGGGGTGGACTTTGGTCACAGTTTCCAGTTCTGAGCAACGCGGCATTTTACATCTTTGCGACTTTAGCGGACTGCATGGACATGGCGTTATATATGGATGGGAGGAATACCCAAAAGTTTTTTTCTAATTTTCCATGGAGGGATATGTAGGTCACGCTTCATACATGTGTATCCTATGCATTAGTCTCGCTCCGAGAATCTTGATTGTGTCCTTCCAACATCGCGGATTCATATGCCAAGAACACCGAATTCCTATCACGCCGAGAGCCAGAGACGTCAAGTGAAGAACAAGCCTCCCTTCTCCACAACACCAACCAAAAACCAAACTTTTGGAACACTTGCACCGGTCCTAGCGCTGTCGCGCTGCGGGCGCCATACCATTATCAGCCATGCGACACCCAAGCTTTCGCCAAGCCCACCCTCCGCGTTCCATGTTCTGACGTCCAAACCGTCTCAGAACGCTTTTTTTTGCACACTTCCGGCCTATCTCAGGCTCGCAAACTCCACAGCCTGGCAAGTGGCAGCGGGTGTAGCGGCACGCCATGGCATGTCATTCGTGGGCAAATCTCATGACAGGTACCCGTGGGGAACTCTGCATAGCAGCTAGCGTTCCGTGCGAGCGATACGATGCTTCGAACAGCGGGCTAGTCCTTGTTTTGAAGGCATTGAGCGGCGCCTGAATCCGATGAGCGCGGTGTTATCGTGGGAACGACTCGAGGGCGGTATGCATAAGAACCCAGTCTGCATCTTAAGTTTTCTACTATCATCAAGCATTTTTGTGTCGTTTCTTCTCTTTTCTATAAACATATTTTTCTCCAGCTTGAAGCTGTTTTTTTATTTGTATACAGCTGTGCTGTCACTCGTTCCCTTCTCAAACCACATCTACATAACGTCTATACTATAACCGCAATCATGCATTTCCAATCCCTCACCATCCTCTCCCTCGCCGCCTTCGCCGTCGCGCTTCCCGCATCCCTCCAAACCCGCCAAGCCGGCGTCCTCCAAGCAACAACCTTCAACGACATCTCCATCGCCGGCGGCCAGGCTGGCAACGCCGAGGAAGAAGCCGCCGCCGCCTTCTCCGCGCTCGACCTCACCGACCCCGCAAGCGTCTCCAAAGCAGACCAAGATTTCCTGAACGAAGTAAACCAAGTCGCCAACGACGCGGAGAAAGAAGCATTCAATCCCGCAGTGGAGGCGGCGACGGGTACTGCGGCGGAGGCTGCTCAGGTCAGTATTTCCCCATCCCTCACTGCCACGATGATGATGTGCAGAATTCGAGTGCTGATGCGTGTGTGCAGAACGGCAAGATCAAGAACAAGGTGCTCAAGCTGATGGCGACGGTCATCAAGCTCGAGGCGCAGCAGGCGCAGGGCGAGGATGTGGCGGCGAAACTGGCCGAGGAGACGAAGAAGCTGGATAACAATATCGCGACGGATAAGGCGAATGCGGGGCAGGCGAGTACGGCGGTACCGTTTGATGCGGCGATTGCTGCGTAGGCAGTGGGGGATGCCGGAAGAGCGACGAAGAGAAATGAAAGGTTTTGGCGGAATACCTGTTCACTACCATTATTCGATCATCATTATTATTGAAGACATGCCCATTATATTTGCATGCCTTTGCAAAGTACTCGGCTATGGCTCTGTCTGTTGGTGTGACATGCGGTATCGCGACGCAACTGCTATTGAATGGACATCCTACCGTGAACAAGCCGGGTGTGCACGCTCCGTACACGAAAGACATGTGCGATGCGATTCGGGCTTTGCTGGAGAAGGAGGGCGTGAAGATGGTGGAAGAGATATTGTAGGTGTGAGGCAGTCTGCCATCCGAGATCGGAGAATGCTTTATATGCTACTGTGTACTGTTCATGTTACTTCCGAAAGTCCCGGCGTTATTCAAGCCATTCTCTCCTAGGTTGGTACTGCGCAGTAAGCTATCGAAGAAAGCTGTGTCAACACCCTGAAACGCCCAATCATCGAGACCTGCAGTCAGAGATGGGAAGTCCCCTTGCTGTAGAGCAAAATTGAAGCTAGACAATTCGGACGTATCATATGTGCTGCTACATCCCACTGCCGCTGTGGTTGCGTCCAAACTCTCTGATGTGAACGCAGTCGAGGCGGGAGTGTCTTCAAGTCGCGGAGCTGGTTTAATGATGCCTTCACGAGCAATCCTGATGATGGTCGAATACGGAGTCTGCGGACTGATTGCAATGTCATCGTCTTGGTCACGGAGCGAAGGCACAATCTGCTCATCCTTCGAGAGGCTGTCTTCGCCGTCGATCATAAGCAGTCGCTCTAACAGAATAGCACTTTGTGCACTGAGTGGGTCTCCGTTGAGTTTATGTAGCTTCGCCATGTGATCTTGCACCTGTTCTATGAGGGCGCGATCGGTGATGTACTGATGGGCCAGCAGATTCCCAGACTCGAGGCACTGGCCCTCCAGATGAGCAATAAGCAAAGCCATGGCCGCCATGAGAGCGAGGAATTCGATAGTGCGGCAGTCGCATCCTATATCATCAAAGTTGCGTAGTGTTATGAAGCGCAGTATGACTTCGCGCGAGGCGTTGACGCATGTGATACGTGAGTAATGACAGACTTGTTCTGATGGAGAAGACCCAAGCATGTAGGGTAGGTGAAGCTGGATGAGCAGACTATAATGGAACATGTGGGCGAATAGTTGTCGTATATTCCAGAATAGAGCTTGGCGGTTGTTAGGATCGCCTTTCAGGTTTGGAGTCAACCACCACTTGCTAGGCAAGCTTCTCGCTACTTTCTGCAACTCTTTATCGAGATCTTGTGTCAATCCAGCATCGTTAGTACCCGGGAGAGTCTCATTTCGCTCGAGTATTTGAGACGCCAGAACGCAGTGCAGTCGTTCAAGGCGACCCATGGGCGTTTCATGTGCGAGAAGATCTTCAGTAGCCATGCTGTGATCGTTGGACCCTTGTGGAAGACCTAGCATGAGACAGAGATGGCGCTCGAGGCTGACGATACGGAACCATATATGGTGTGGAGAAAATCGAGTTCTCTGATCGAGCACCTTGTATCGTCCTTGGCTGTTTGGTCGATGGAGTTCCATGAGTTGTGCTATCGTCATCGCTCGCCGACATGCTACCCAACTTCTGCGCAGACTGCCCTTGTTCATCTGGTACACGCTCTCGATCATGACACATTGAAGGCCTTCGATGCTACCGAGAAGGTCATCATTGGTGGTAATAAGACTGATTGCAGTATCTGCTAGGCGTTGCATCATGGCTCGTGGTGGCTCGGATAATGTTGATATCTCCGCATGTATGCTCGGGTGCAGATGATGCAAGCAGGCTGCAAGTCGAAGCATATGTCTGGCCAATAGCACCGGTTGTCTCGTTTTGGGTTGGGAACGATCAGTGTGGTCTCAATGATATCTTCTGCTTCCTCTTCAATAACACTATACGGTACCACAAGCGACGCTAGTGCAAGCACAGAGGAATAAAGACTGGCTTTAAATATGCTGGTCATATCTTGAACTGAAGGCAAAGATTCGTGCAAAAGCTTAGACAGCCTTTTATTCTTGTCTCGTATGGCTGAACTTTCAGAAGCGCTGAGGTGGATGTCATCATCGAGTGGGCCGGACTTTTGCAGAGGTTAGCGATGGTCAGATAGCGAGGTCTTGTGGTATGAGAGAACGCACTTTATTGTTGCTGCTCGCGGTCAATGAAGTGGCGAAGTCGTGAGACGCAGGTGTCGGGAGACCAGCATCCGATTTCATGTCGCTACAGCTGGAGAGTGGTGCTCCATCGTTGCTCACTTGTCGGACCTCTTGCAATCCTGAACCATTCTCGGGAAATTCTTGACTGACACAGGCCGACTTCTTGTGCCGACATCCTTGGCAGACCAGGTCATCGTTTGAATCAAAGATGCATTTCATTTTCCGTCGCTTGCATGCCCAACAACTATGTGTACCTTTTCGAATCTTCCTCCGCTTCCCATCAGGTCGTGTCGTGTATGACATCTCGGCAATGATTATCACACCTAGAGAAGGGCGCCGGCGGATGAAAAGAGAGATGCTTAGGAACAGATTTCATGATGAGAAAGCAACATAGAAAAGCAGGTAAGATTACACAAGCTGTGGCGGAGGAAGTAGCGGCGCCGGCGGTCGAAGAGTGCTGACGAGCTGACTAAGCCATTTTCCCCCGCCGCAACGCAACATGCGCCTCGTCTCCTGGAAAACAGTTTTCACATACGGTTCTCAATTATCGTGCGTTCTTTTGTACGTTCGAAATAGGAAAGAGTAAATCGAGAATATGTGTGTGATGAAGCTACTCGACGCTTTGCCGGTCCCAAGGACAATGACATCAACACTGAGAAGTGAAAGCCTGCATAGAGTGCTGGCGATAATGGCCTGGGGCGATCAAATTGAGGTAAAGGTTTGATGGTTTCCCGGCGGTCGAGTGATGCTTGACCGCGCCGGACAAATACCTGAGCTATAAGTGTACGACCTGCCACAACAATTATGCCAGTCTACCTAGATATTGCCGACACTCAGACAAACAAAAAACCAACAGGATGTCTATAGGCAATCAAGTACACCAAGATGCATCCCCGGGTTCAACATCACCTCTTTCTGAGGAGAAAGTCCTCCCGACAGCTGAAACAGACGAAGTCGAATACGCTACCGGACTCAAACTATTCCTCATCATGCTCACAATCCTCATGAGCACCAGTCTCGCTGCCATCGAAATAGGCATCATCGCCACCGCAATTCCTGGTATCACCGACACGTTCCATCGTCTAAACGACGTCGGATGGTACGGAAGTGTTACCTTTATCATGGCCAGCGCCGCACCCATGTGGGGCAAGGTATACAAGTATCTTGATATCAAGTACGCTTACCTCGCCTCCATCGCCTGCTACCTGGTAGCGAGCATAGTAGGCGGTACAGCCCGTAACAGCAATGCAGTGATCGTTGGTCGGGCACTCCAGGGACTTGGGGCGTGTGGTACTCTTGGTGGCTCGCTCCTTGTCATCAATTATGTGGCTTCACCCAGCAAACGTCCTGTGTTAATTGGAGTGTGGATGGGCATTTTCATGATCTCTACCATTATTGGACCTTTGATCGGAGGCGCCTTCACAAGCGGAGTGTAAGTCATCTTTCTCTACGAGCCTGGCTCATGCTGATCCATGCAGTTCCTGGCGCTGGTGTTTTTATATAAATCTACCACTCGGTGGACCTATCATCGCTCTGGTATTACTCTTTCTGAAGATGCCCGAGCATATCAGACCAGCTCCTGCGACGTGGATGGAGATACTTGCGCAGCTCGATATACCAGGTTTCGCAACCTTTCTCGCCTCTCTAGTCTGCCTGACCTTGGCTCTTCAGTGGGGCGGACAGACAAAGCCTTGGAATGATGGCTCCGTGATTGCTACTTTCGCAGTGTGGATCGTCCTCAGCATCGCTTTCTTCGCCATAGAACGGGCGCAAGGTACAAAGGCTCTGATACCTTTCAATCTTGCTAAGCGTCGGATAATATGGTCGAATGCTCTATACTGCTTCATGTGAGTATACAAGACTGATCCTCTCTCGACCTTTTTGCTCACAACAACTAACGTCTACAGCCTAAACGCTACCCTTTTCTTGATCATGTTCTACCTCCCCATATATTTTCAATCCATTCACGGGCAGTCTGCTATCATCAGTGGAGTTAATAACCTTCCGTTCCTAGCATTCTTTGCACTGGGCGCGATGACTAGCGGTGTCGTGGTTGGAAAGACACGTCTTCTCCAGCCTTACCAATTGCTGAGTGCAGTGTTGATGACTGTTGGCTCAGCACTGTTCTACACTCTGGAAGTTGGATCTTCCAAGGCACGATATATTGGACCTCAGATCATCTTCGGATTTGGACTTGGACTTGGCAGTCAAGTGCCAGTGACTGCAGTGCAAGCGTTCTCCGCACATGAGGATATCCCGAGCGCGACTGGCATTATGATCAGTAAGCTTGCACCTGCAATACACTATGTTACATGCTTACTTCGACCTAGTGTGTCAAGCCGTCGGCGGTGCATATTTCCTAGATGCAGCACAATCCATGTTCGCCAATCGTTTGCTGCATACACTCAAAACCGCCTCCCCCGGTATCGATGCTTCTCTAGTCCTTAGTACTGGCGCTTCCGATATCAGGCGCAGCTTCGCGGGCGATGATCTCATATCTGTGATCAACGCTTACATGGTCGGCATCCACGCTGTCTTTATCTTTGCTATAGCCAGCTCCGCCCTGGCTGTTCTTTTGGCACTCCTCATCCCTTTCAAAAAGCTTCCGATACACGTTGCAGATCAGAAAGATACGGCAACTGCTTCATAGATGGGTGAGTGGACGGAATGAAACTTATGGTTGGACAAACTCAAATTCAGGCAAAGCCCTAAGTACAACCTCGCTCTTGCAAATAGGATGGCCTGTGGAAATATGTAAGAGTTTTTGAGAAACAGGAGTAGATGAACATGTTCTGCTTTTGAGCTTCTCTTAGAAGCGCTACATAGTTGTGCAATTGTTGAAAAAAGTTCAAACATCAAACTCGACGACTTTCCTACACAGTTCATGTCTCAATCCTTGATCATCGAGCAAAGCGCCTTTATTTTCATAATTTGAGTGGTCTTTGGTGGTCATAACGTGCCTTGTCTCTGTCTTTTGATGTATAACAGTGTCTCGAAAGTTCATTCACTATACACACACGACGTCTTTCCGAGGACAGGAACAGTGATCGAGCACGGCAATGCAATGGCTCAATTTACAGTCGATCATCGAATGTCCCATGTACTTCTGTACGGCCTACGCACTTGCCTTGATCAACTCGTGAGTCAGCCCGGTCTCGCTTCCTTCTCCGATACGTGCGACTTAGATGCGCACCTGCATACACCCCTGCAATGTACAGCTGCGATGCACACCTTTGATACACCACTGCAATACACCCCTTTGGTACACCATAATACCACATATCGCTGTGGACTCCTGATGTTACTTTTCAACCCTGGGAAGACCAAAGGCCGTCCCTTCGCCATTAGATACCTAGCACTTTCTCCAAATTGATCTAATTATCGTGCCAAAGGAAAACCAAACATGGATACACCTCTGAAGCCAATGCTTCGCGGCAATCTAAAGCCAAATGCAGGAGTGGATTGTGGTACACGGGAAGCTGATCATCACGAAGGCAATGTTTCCAATTCAGCTTCGGAAGCACACATACGTCATACTCTTTGGCCAAGCTTTCTTCCTCGTTATGATAACCCATCTGTTCAAGTCACTCTAGTTGCCTTGGTCAGTTTCCTGTGCCCTGGGATGTGGAACGCCTTGAATGGACTAGGCGGAGGTGGACTCGTAGACGCCAAACCAGCAAACAACGCAAACGTGGCACTCTACAGCACATTCGCCGTAGTTGGCTTCTTTGCAGGCATTGTTACCAACAAGCTTGGTGTCAGGGCCACACTCAGTCTCGGTGGATTCGGGTACACTCTCTACTCTTCAAGTTTGCTTTGCTACAAACACACGGAAAATGCCGGGTTCCTGATATTCGCTGGACTCCAGCTGGGACTGTGTGCAGGCCTATTCTGGACCGCACAGGGAATGGTGATGCTTTCCTACCCTACCGAAGAGACTAAGGGAAAGTATATCGCTTGGTCGTGGATGATATACAACATGGGGGCTGTTATAGGCAGTGCAGTGAGTGCAACCCACTTACGCTCATCCACTATCTCTTAGCTGACCTTTTCGATTATGAAAAAAGATTGCGCTTGTACAGAATATGCATTCTGACGATAACGATGTTGGAGATGCCACTTTCTACGTAATGATATCTCTATCGCTTCTCGGGACTATTCTCTCTCTACTACTTTGCGAGGCCAAAGCCGTGAAAAGATCTGACGGCTCGCCCGTATCACTTCCCCAATCCCCGACCTGGAAAAGCGAGGTGCGAGGCCTCACCGACACTCTCAAGCACGACACTTACATCCTGCTATTATTCCCAATGTTCTTCGCATCCAACTTCTTCTACCCCTACCAGTTTAACACATTCAATCTTGCAACATTCAATATCCGCACAAGGTCATTGAATAATACCTTGTACTGGCTCGCTGAAATTGGAGGCTCTTATCTCGCAGGGTATGCACTGGACTCCTCTCGTCTACGGCGCTCTTCGCGGGCGCGAATTGCTACAGGCGTACTGTTCGTCCTGATATTTACAGTATGGACCGGCGCATTCGTATGGCAACGGAATAGACCACACACTATAGCTGGCGCCATCAAAAAGGATTTCACCGATTCCGATTACGCCGGCCCTATGCTCCTTTATCTCGCGTTCGGGTTGTTCGCAGCGGTCTGGCAAACATGCCTCTACTGGTGAGTTACTCAGCGCACTGCGTCATGTTTGAGTGATCGCTAATGACATCTCAAGGTTTCTGGGTGCACTGACAAACGACAACCGAAAGCTCGCCAACTTTGCTGGCTTCTACAAAGGCGTGCAATCGGCAGGTGGCGCTGTTAGTTTCCGGATCAATACGCTGGCGGTATCCTCGGTCAACGAGTTGGTGGTATGCTGGGTCTTGCTTGCTGGGTCTTTACTGATCGCGGCATCGACCATTATCAGAAAGGTTCATGACAGAGTCGAGTAGAGTCAGACGAATTGGAATTCTGTTAGAATTCTTCAGCTATGCCTTATGACTCAGACGAGTTTGCGTGGACATAGAATGCTTGGTTACAGTTTTTGATTGTCCAGTACCCTCACGAAAGCCCAGTCATAAAGAGACTTGTCCGGAATTTGGGTGCAAATAGTCATTAATGCAGCTCATGATATACAATGTTGAATGAAAAAAAAGGGGACAGAAGGATCCGATTCGAATCCCATACGTCTTCGAGACTGTGCCTTTCGTGGCCTTGGGGCTCACGAAAAGTCATGTGTCGTCTTCCAAAAACTTTCGGTTTGGGACAGCGGGAGAGCCCGGCATATAAATGCACCATCGATAATTTCGGAAGAGAAGAACAGAAGGACATACAAATCTTCCACTCAATCTTTGAAGAAATCCCGCTATGGTTGTGACTGTTGTAGAGAGAATAAGGCGGAGGCAGTGAGGCTTGTTTCATACATAAGGCAGCAGGAAATTACGGTTCATGCGGGTGTCCTTCTTAATTTTTGATCAAATAAAGCGCTCAGGAAGAGAGACATGGTCAGGGAAGATGTGTATTTTGAAGTACCCTCAGGGCGGGACAAGAGATCATGACGGTCGGCGTCAGGCCTTTTTTACTCCGTGCGCTGGGGAAAATCAACATCGCGTCTTTCTGATGTACTTTTCAGCCACACCGAGAGAGAATGTCTGTCTGATAAGGAATGGGGAGGAGAGAAGAGGGTGATTTATATTTGAGGTCCAGAAGCAGAGGAAAAGGCCATGTAGAACCTCTCGATTCCCTAGGAGGATCGAAGGAAGAGAGACATGAGGTAGAACAAGTTTGGTTTTAGGATGTCCCAACGTGGTAGAGGAGATCATGCGTCTGTTGCAAGTGAACTTTTGGCGCACCGGAAAACAGTAACATGATCGAATGCGTTGCGTATCTTAATCGCACTGTGCAAAGATGTCTGTCTGGCGAGGAAGACTGCGGAAGAGAGGAGGTGGGTGGTTTATATACACGACTCGATCGCTGAACATGGACATTATCTCGTTCTGTGTCTTTCGGAAGTCGGACGAACTCAGACACTAAGAGTTGTCAACAAAGATTTAATACATTGCACAGGAAGATTGTGCTAAGAGCGCATGCGAGACCGATAGAATTTGTTTTCGAGAAGCAGAGACCAGGCACGAAGAAGTCCTTGTGTTCTTTTGAGAAATATTTGGCACAGACCGCAGACATATTTTTTTCGCTGATTCCCAATTACCAGCGCGAACGAGGGACATACTCAATATCAATGAAAATTTTAGAAAACATTCATCTCTTCTGCGCGGTATTTTTTCTATGAGAGCACACCATGCAGAGCCACATCTAAAGGGCCACTTGGACTTTGGCAGAAGAGAGGGAGAAGAACATCGCTCAAAAGTAGCTGCATTCTAATCAACCGGAAAGACTGGACATATCCTTGTAACTCTCATTTTTGAGTATCGAATCGGAGTGCGGTGGCAAGGAGAAAAAAACCACATTCATCACACGATCCGCTGTTTTATGTAGCAGACGAGAACCGAACCAAGTCCAGGGCCGGCTTTCTCAATCTTTTTTTTCGGTTTCGGTAAATAGAGATTTGCCAGTGCAGTCCACACATGTCCAGTTCTCATTCTCAATTTTCGACATCGCAGAGAACATTTGCAATCAGCCACTTCACTTCACTTCGCTTCTTTTTTCATAGATTGGAAGAAGAGCAGAAGAGACATGCGCGCTTTGCTTCAGTCTTTCGAAATTGGGCGAAAGGAGACGTGGGGCAGCTGGCCCATCGTCAGAGGCGAAGAGAGGAAAAAAAGACGTACGAGAAGAATACCAAAGTTTTTGGTGAGTGCGGAGGCAGAAGCGGGCAACATGGTGACAACGTTTCGCGTTTTGGAGAAGAAGCAGGGGCAGGACATTTCTGAGTTCTGGGAACCCATTTGGAGGAAGGGACGTATAGTGGGTAGAGAGTCAGAGCGCAACATGATGGTGATCGCCAGCGTTTTGGGAGAAGAGGCAAAGACAGGACATGATAACATCTTTGAGAATTTTTTTTTGGTAAAAGGCACAAAATATGCAGGTTGATGAGGAGAAGAGCAGCGGAGGGGCGAAGGGGGTTTATATACAACTCATTCGAGTGAACACAGATGGGATGATCGAACTTCACCAACACAATACCACGCCATGTAAGACCCAAAACCCAAAATAAAAAATGATGATAGATAGATAGATACTAATACCGCTAAACGAATGCTAAATCGCTAAATCCAAGCCCAAGCCTCAAACTAACCCTTCTCCTTCCCCAAACCTACAACTTACAACCGACTCTCCCCCATGCCCACCCTCCCCTCCCACCTCTCGGGCCACACCAACCCCAAGGCCTCCCAAATATGCCCGACAAACTCAATCTTGAGCCCCAACTTGACTTCCTCGGGTAAATCCCTCGCGTCCTTGCGATTGCCCTCGGGCAGGAGTACTCTTTCCACGCCCGCGCGCATCGCGCCGATGAGTTTCTCCTTGATGCCGCCGACGGGCAGGACGCGGCCGCGCAGACTGACTTCGCCCGTCATGGCGAGGGTAGGTGGGACGGGGGAGTTTGAGAATAAGCTGATGAGGCCGATGGTGTGTGCGAGGCCGGCGGAGGGGCCGTCCTTGGGGATGGCGCCCGAGGGGCAGTGCACGTGGATACTGCGGGATTTCATGATATCCTCTGTTCGATTCGTGCTGAGGCCGAGTTCAAAGGCGTGCGCTTTGACCCATGTGAGGGCTACTTCGACGCTTTCTTTGAGCACGTCGCCCAGTTTGCCGGTCAGTTGCACGCGCCCGGAGCCGGGCATGTCGGCGATTTCGATGAAAAGGATGCTGCCTTGGCCGCCGGAGGAGTAGGCGACGAGGCCGGTTATGACGCCGGGGCGGGACGAGGCTTCGGTCAATTCCTCTGCAAACTTCTCGATGCCGAGCGTGGAATCGAGGTCTTCGAGGGTGACGGTGGGGGTGTATGCGGCCAGGGTGTTTGTGTCTTTGCATGTGGCATATTCGACGGCTTTGGAGCGGCACACGGAGCCGATCTCGCGCTCGAGATTTCTCACACCTGACTCACGCGTGTAGGCGGTGATGATCTTGTCGAGAACGTCGGTTGGAATCTCTAGGTTGTTTGGACTCATGCCGTTGGTGGTGATTTGCTTGGGGATTAAGTGGCGCGATGCGATGTGGCGCTTCTCGAGCGTGGTGTAGCCGGAGAGATTGATGGTTTCCATGCGGTCGAGGAGGGGAGCGGGGATCGTCTCGAGGCTGTTGGCGGTGGCGATGAAGAGGACCTTGGACAGGTCGATGGGGATGTTGACGTAGTGATCTGTGAAGGTGTGGTTCTGCTCTGGGTCGAGGACTTCAAGCATGGCCGCAGAGGGGTCGCCGTTGTAGTTGGACGTGCCCAGCTTGTCAATCTCGTCCAGGAGGAAGACCGGGTTCGAGACGCCGACCTTCTTCAAGCCGTTGACGATGAGACCGGGCATGGCGGCCACATATGTACGGCGGTGACCACGGATCTCAGCTTCATCACGAACACCACCAAGAGAGATACGGTGGAACTTGCGGCCAAGCGCTGTAGCAACTGACTTGGCGAGGGACGTCTTTCCGGTTCCTGGAGGACCAGCAAGTAGCAGGATGGGCGACTTGTCCACCATGCGCTTCTTCTCCAGCAGCCGTAGCTCCTCTTCTGAGGGCTCTTTCGAAACCTTCTCCTCCTCCTGCTGCTCCTTGGCCTCTTCCTCTGCGTCCGATGTTTCAGTCAGCGCGCGGATCTGGTCGTCAATGCTCCTGTTCGCCTGCTCCTTGAGCTTCAACACCGCCAAGTACTCCAACAGCCTCTTCTTGATCTTCTCCAGCCCGTAGTGGTCGTCGTCGAGCTGCTTCTTCGCCTTGACCAGCGTGCCGGCGTCGAGTTGGTCGACCGTCATCTTGGTCCAGGGGATCTCCGCCAGATTCTCGAGGTAGTTTCTGCAGACCTGGTACTCTGCCTGTGCTGGGTTCATCTTCTGCAGACGGCCCAATTCTCGTTGCGCAACCTTCTCTGCATCAGGCGACAGCTTCGCATCCTCCAACCGCTTCTTTAGCTCGTCAATCTCATTCGCTTCCTCCTCGCCGCCCTGCTGCTGTCCTCCACCCGGGAAGCCCGCCGGAAAGCCACCCGGCAGACCACTGTTCCCCGCCTTGCCCTGCCGTACCAGCGCGGCCTGTTGTAGTCTCCGCAGCTGATCGATATCAAAGCTTCCACTCGGCACCTGCGTCGTCGTAACCGTGATCCTCGTGCTGCCCTGAATGCTGCTAATCTGGCGCTGCAAGATCTCAATGACCCTCTCGACCCGATCCTTCGCATCCACCGCCGCCAGCACGCGCAGCTTCTCCTCGTGCGTGCAATCCACCACATTGGCCATGAAGTCCGCCAGCGACCCGGCCTCTGACAAGTCCTTGCGCGTGATGTACAACTCCAGGCGTCTCGCGACAATCGGCGAGAGCGTGACCGTCGGCGTGCGCGGCAGAATGGCCGACAACCGGACCAGCGCCAGGAGTTCTCGCGACAGCTGCTTGAGGAGGTTGAACTGCTCCAGCAGCTCCGTGCTCGCAATGTCGACGTGTTCATCGACCATTGCCAGCTCGCCTTCGAAATACGGCCGCTCCTGCACGACGTCGACGACCTGGACTCGCTCGAGGCCCTCGACGACAAGACTCAGGTCGCCCTGTCGCCGGCCCTGCACGCCGCTGACCTTGGCCACGCAGGCGTAGCCAAAGACGTCCTTCTTGCCCGCCTGCATGGGGTCGCTCTCGTACACCGTCTTGCCCATGCTGGCGCCATCTTCAATCAGCAGCCGGCCGTCCTTGGGGCTGATTGTGTTTGAGTTGAGCGGCACGCACGCGACGGTGATGGAGGCATCGGGCTTGGCGGTCGGGCTGATGCTGTAGATTTTGGCGAGGATGGCGGCGACGTCGGAGCGGTTGGTGATGGGGATCTTGAGCGTGGTGCCGGGGAGCACGGCGAGCGGTGGCGCGAGCGGGATGAGCGGGAGCACTTTGGTGCTGGAGTGGGTTTTGGAGCTGCTTTTGCCCATGGTGGATGGGTGGGGGATGGAATTAGGGAGAGGAAAAGGCGTAGGAGAGGTGTCGAGGGGGTGCTCGCGTGGGAGCTTGAGGTGATGCAATGCGATGCGGATCCGGGGGTGCGGGTAAGCTTGGGAGTGAGCCTCCGACTGAAGCTGGACGGTCACTAAATCTTTGTGTACATGTCAATCTCAATTCAAAGGCCAAGTAACAGTTTGCATAGTCACCAAGGCCAGGTCATCAAACACGTCAACATATATCGTATCCCATCCCCCTTGCCTCCGCGCTTCCAGAAGATGCTCTGTCGCGAGGTCGGCACCACCTCACGGGCCACAGCCGAAAGGCCGAGGCTATCGCCTGTCATCGTCATGCACGCCCATCTGATAAGACCGAGTTGCCTCCGCACTTCACGTGCTTGTGCTTGCGCTTCCCAAACTGAGAGTGTCTGGAGCGCATTTGTGGATATTGGTAGTTTGCTGATGAGTTATGTGTCTTCATCAGCCATCACGGCAATTCCAACCCAAAAGGGACAAATGTTACGAAAGCGCCGAAGGCACCCTTGTCATGCTTGTAACACCCTCATGTAATGCACATGCAGCAGCGTCAGCCGATATATCGGGTCATCCATTTGTCGAATCCCATCTCACGCGTATGAGCCACCAAGAACTTCCGCAACTTTTCGAATATAGACTATGAATACGTATATGCTTTTGTGCCCAACCTCAATTCGAACGCCAGTGCCAATTTACGACAGACAACAGCTACCTGGTGCTCCTCATCGATGGGTGCCTCCAGTGCAACACAACGTTCCGCATGCATGCGATATGAACAAAGACAAATATCTCCCCGCCCAAGAGCAACAATAGGCGATGTGGTCGGACTCATTTCGCAAATGGCTTATTCCACACGCCTGGTATTCTCCCAGAAACCTTCCAAAAGGGGATGTCAATAGCGTCGAGACAAAGACATCTACCAGGACAAGGTATCGAATCCACCCTAGCGAGATGTGGGCGTGTTTCTACCGCGGCTTGCGGACATGCTGTACGGCGCCTAGTGGTACTATTGTCAGACGCGCGGCTACTACGCTGTGGTAACAGGATGTGAACGTACTAGGATCTTTTTCGCGTTGCAGATACGCCATGCTAGGTTTCTTGCGTTGCCATCGGCTTGGACGACTTCGGGCGCGAACTCGATGCCAAACCTATTGACATTAGCCTATGGGTACTTTGTTGAAGACTTGTGGTAAAGCACTCACATCTGATGGACCGCGAACACAACGCGCTTGGCGAACTTGCCATCTCGCTCCACGAGGCTTCCAAAGCTCTCCTCTGGCGTTGAAGGCGCAATCTCTGGATCGCGATCAAAGCAGTTCTGGATGACAGGTAGGAGAGCTTGCTCGACTGCGCGGTGGACAGTTCCATTGGCGTCCACCTCCACATCGTCTTCGTCGAACCTTGCGATGCGGATCTCGAAGGCCTGAGACAATGCCATGACGTGATGTTTGCCGCCGTGGTGGTACCTAAACTCGAATACGCCCGTAGTCCACCACACTTTACGGGGTATTGTCAGCAAGTTTTCATGTGCAAGTCAGGCAGGCAATACGTACATTTGTCCCCACGAAACTCTACCTCACCAGTGTAGCAGTCGCCACCCTCATCTTCATCAGAATTAACACTCACAAGCCGGTCAGAGACCAAGATACCGTCCTCGGCGCGAGTAGAATCATAGACACCTTTGTTGGTAGCGACCCATCTCCCGTTGGAGCTGATGCGTGTGACTTCACGAGACTGGTTGTCCGTGACCATGTACAGACCAATCCAATCCTTCTTGTGATGGTTAACAGGCGCTTGCCAGCGCACACGGATCGGCGCGCCGTACTCAAAGGTGAGCGTCTTGAACTCGCTTGTGCGAGTTGCTGGGGTTCTCGCTAGCTCTCCCTCGCGGCCACCGTGCTTCTGAATCTCTACAGTGGGCGCAGATGGCGTGCCTTCGATCTCAAGCTTATACTGCTTAGGATCCAAGCCCGCAAGGTCCTGAGGAACACGAGTAATGGAAATACGCGCTGGGTATGTCTTGAACAATGCGGTGGTGTCTTTGACGATTGTCTCGTACCCAGCAGCGAGCTTTGGTCTCGCATGCTCTAGGAGATCTTCGATGAACTCAACCGTAGAGTTGACATAGTCGTCCGCTGCTGATTGCCAGTTGCGCACCGGACTTGGCATAGCTTGACGGAGAGTCTTGCTGACACCACTTTCAGCCCGAAGCTTGCGGCCGTACAGTCTACAAGTACCGCGTTAGCAGAAGTTGCCTGATTGCTGTAACATCTCATGCACAGGAGCTAACCACGCTACCCCTGAAATAGATCGCAACGCTGTACAGGTCGTGGAGACTGGTGACCCGGAAATCCTTGTATAGAAATGCTAGTACGTACCGTTGCATGTGAGGCCTTTCAACAAATTGCAGGAAAGCCAGATTGAGAATATGAGCGGTCGCAGCAAGGTAGAAGATCGGCGGATTCCACGTAATCAGTGCAAGGCCCCATACGCCGGCCAGACCCAGCACGCGCTCCGGGTTGTTCAGGAAACGATAGATACCCGAGTAGGTAAGATTGCTTGATGGCGGATCGAAGACTAGAGATAGCAGTACGATTAGCATCTAGCACTTGAGAGAGAGTCCTAGATGGCCTCCACCAGGCGCCTTAAGTCATAATGTCCGAGCCACTCAGCCAGCACGTACGGAAGCCTGTAAATCTGCACCAACCTTAAAAACACACAAGTGTGCATCAGTACATTCGTGAAAATGAGCAGGCTTCCTGATGGTGTTCTTATTCGGACGTGACTCAGGAACGAAGTCACACTTGACGGCGCCTGGTGGCTCAGAGACAGGGGCAGGAATGGCAGGAACTTACAAAAATCACCACAGAACCATCCAAATTCGCCCAGAGAGTCGTAGATGCTTGTGGACGTCCAAAGTTGTAGTAAGAGCAGTCCCGCGCCAAGAACATGCCTCAAAAGAGTCAAGCCAAGGAACCAGTCTGACGGCAGCTCGTACATCTTCCAGACCGCCGCTCCGAACGAAGCATGGCACATGGTCATACTGAGGTGATAGAGTGACTTCCACTGTCGCCATGCTTCTTCTTTGGTATCTCCATGCTTGATGAAGTGCCTCGTCCAGTTCTTTTTCTTGGATTGTCGGTCGAGGATATAGCCAAGACCTAGAGCGTACCAGAGCCGCCATACAAATGCGTGAACGAAGAGAAATAAACGCACCGCGATGGTATTTGGGGTCACGGTCGCGAGGCAGAACATGTAGAAGCAAAGTAACACTACCGTAACGTCAATCGAGCGGTGGAAGTCGGTATTCTGGAGGCCGACGATGTGATGCATTGGGGCAGGTTGTCTGACGGAATCGTAAATGACGCCCGTGTCAGTGTAGGTCGCATCGGAATGGGCTGTCGCTGGGCGGTCTTCAGGGTTGAACTTCTCGGAGTTTTGGCGCATTCGGCGTGGCGGTGGTGGGTTGTAGATCTTCTGAATATGAGGTTCTTCCACGAGAGTCAAAAAGGCAAATTGAGCGGCGTGGGCGACGATTGATATGAATAACACGTGGTAGCTTGCCATCATCAAGGCTATGCCATCTAGCAGCTGTCAGCATGCTGAAGTTATCCAGGAGTGATTGTGGGCAACGAACAGTAACCTGCGTATCCCACAGAATACATCGGATGTCTGCAATGTCAGTGACATCCTCTTAACTTATGCGTTGGAGCTTGACTCACGGTGCCATTTCGAACACACCGTCGAACGTTAGATTCTGGTCAATAAGGTAGAAAAAATCTCCCCTATATGCAGTATCAGCACGTCCGTCCTCAATAAACTCACCCGCTTCATACCCGGAAATCTTACCAATACCAAGCAAAGTCCTTGACCACGCGATGCGCATCGAGCTTGACGAATACATTGAAGATGAAAAGTACTATACCTGTCGTCCACCGCAATCCGAAGAGTAGCCAACTCTCCGGCGGACGGTTAAAGCAAGCGATGGCGAAGAGGCAGTACGACACAAAGTCACACATCAGGATCAAGTCTACTACACGCCTGAAGACCAGCCACGTATTGTACTCGAGCGGCGCTTCCTCGAACTTGTAGTCCTTTGGAATCTTGGTCTCCATCTCGCGCTTAATTAGCTTGTATATGGTAGGATGTGGGTTGTTGCCCGTCTCGGGATTCTCAAATATATGCGAGTTCTTCGCCCAGAGGACGAGGCGATTGTGCTTGGACTGGCCTTCGAGAAGCCAGCCAATGCCTGCATTGTATGCAGCTCGCCAGAAGAGGAAGATGGCGGCGAAAACGGGCTTGCGGGCGCTTGTTGGGCAGATGTAGAGTGTGAATATCAGGCTGGCGAGCACAGCAAGAATGGCAAGGTCGGAAAGGTTCTTTGGTTGCGAGGGCGAGAGGAGCTGGGAGACCATATCATGAGTCTGTGGCACAATGAATACTAATCACGCAGTGTTAGTGTCACAGTATTTCATGTCAAACATATAGAGCGGTGCGTTGCTTCGATTGGTCTGGCTGGGATGCCGGCTTACCTGTGCCGTCGGGAGTACGACCGAACGTCTTGCGTTTCTCTTCATGCTTGTTATCTTCTTCTTCTTGGTTTAGCTCGAGCACCTTTTTTTTCGCATCTTCAGAGTTGTAGAGATGTAGTGGCTTTGCAGACGGTCGTTCGCGCATCTGGCTACCGTCGGCCTTCGGGCCGTCATGGTTGATATCAGCCATTTTGTGGAGGAAATGGTAGTCTGTACGTTTTCACGTCGTGCAAACTGGGTGAGGGGTCGAAGCCAGATATTTGGCTAATGCTACGGCTGTGCGTGCCGGGACGCTATGCACACATTCAAGAGTTATGCACGTCGATCCAGGATAGTGTGGAGGCTGTTGAGGTGGGTTCAATAACGCGCCCGTCACGGACAAAGCACGAGGGTTTATTGAAGAGACAAGAGCGATTTGTTCTGAGCAAAGAGAATGTGCGTAGAGTGTTGAACTCCAGCAAGCGCTCGATGTTGAAAATGTAGGTGCGGTGGAGAAGTGTGTGTGTTGCTGGGCTTCTCCCGATGCCATGTGCATGCCAATGACGGAAGCCAGACCCCACCAACTGCCGGCTTGCTAGTTCGCGATGTCCCGCACTCAACCCGTCGAACCGAGCACCTCACGAATGAAACAACGCAACGACGTGGGTGGTGTGATGGCATGTGATTTTGAGTCTAAATTACAAGTCTATGTGGGCTTTTGAAGTATCGCGCTGTAACATAATTTGTGTACAATATTCGCCAGGTTTTGTGGTTGGTGAAGCAGGCGAACGCAGAGAAAGCATGCAATGGACACATGAGCCAAAATCCAACCAACGAAAAGATCCGCGGGGTACGCATGCATCTACAGTTGGGAGTGACAGCAGGGACAGTTGAAACCCGGCAGTCAGTCGTGTAGCGTGTCGCCATGTCGCCATCTTCACTACGCCGTCGGGCTCAAAAAAAATCCCTCAGAGAGGTAACACGACGTCTCGCAATATTCTGTCAAAGTGCTAGAGTGAAGTAGATCTGCATCTCTCACAAGTCTCAATTCTGGTGCGGTCCCGAGGGCTTCGTTGTGGGGTGGTGTTGTACCACGTTTGGGTTTGTTCGTCTTCGTGCCCAGACCTTGTGTGTAATGAAAGATTTTTGAATGAACTATGCACGCTCGCAACCGTCACTCGCCTTCTTTGCAAAGCGCTATCTCCTTTGGCGCACTCTAGCTGCTGGATCTTGGGTTGGTCGTCTTGTCCTGTCGCATCGATGATCGGCTCGAAGACTATTGCTTCTGGACTGAGTGACGATCGACCACCTTTGAAGCCAATGTAATCTTGGGACACGGAGACAGCAAGCGTTGGCTCATGGACTCGTAAAGATATAGACCTCATCTGAGCTGCTGAGTTATCATGATGATCCTGCTCGTCGGGTGCAACCTCCTTGAGCACAACTGCGTTGCTGCGCAACTTCTCAAACGGAGACACCGAATCATCGGCCCATCCATTCCAACTGACCTCAGTGGGTGCCGAATCATCGCAAGATTGCTGCGTCATGCTGGAAGCGCAGTCTGCCATTGTTGGGAACACACCCGTAGATTGGTTCCAGATGCCTCCCGTGAGATACATGTTCGTCTTGCAAGCCTGAAGGTTGTTCAAAAAAGCTTGTTCGTCCCGCTGGCGGTTTTGGATCTCTCTTTCCAACATACGCTTGCTCTGTTCCATCTTTTTGCGTTTTGTGCGCGTCGGTGGCGGATCCAAGTTCAGCGACCTTTCGTTTCGAGCAAGCTTTTTGCGCAGAGCCAGAAGATATGTAACGCAGGTGGCCAATCCATTCTCTAAAATGTCCTCTTCGTTCCGCAACATAGCAAGGTCGACATCCCATGGGGAATAGGGTACGAAACTGACGGGAGATTGCTGGGATACAACATCGACCTGACAAGTCTGATGCGAAAAAGGAGAGCATGGGTATTCCATATTAGCTGACGTTAAGGTGAGACGGTTGAGAGTACAGCACCGCAGATCAACCCATACATACGCAGCACTAGCAGTATTAAGCGTAAATACAAGCTCACCAGAGATGCATCGCGTGGATGGAGCGTAGCCGAGCCAAGATCCTTTGAAAGACGCGTTGATAGCGAATGAAAGCGTCCAGTCGACTGGTGTCCAGCCTAATTATGAGATCTTCTTTCAGATAAGGTCCAGTGCTCAACGCCTCCTCCGCGGGGTAGTCGACAATACCTGCCCGGGATCTAGAGGCATTGATGGTCATTCAGCTTGGGGCTCGCAGGAGCCCACCGAAAGGAGATACACCCTCTGACGACCAAAAGTAAGTCGTAATGCTAGCAGCACTTGGATGTTATCGCTTGCCTTGGTGTCATCCAATGAGTAAATGGGGTTGCGATCAAAGGATGGTATCACAACTTGCTCTGAACGCGATGTGTTCTTTCAACGTTTCTCTTGGCGCTCAAGACTTACTCAAGTACTTGCCTAGGCATCAAGACGCCCCGGCACCTCGGCTTCTACCAAGTGATGGTTCTCAGGGCGTAAAATTGGGGTTCTGGAAGTTTCTAGTCGGATAAAGGGAGACAAAACTTGATTGAAGTACTCGGAAGAAGCGTAGTGGTGCCTGTGTTGGCTGTGAAAGAGCCGAACAACGCAGTTTTGTTCGCAGTCTGAAAGGCCGCGACGGCTACAATGAGATCCACGGGTAATTTGGCTACAGGCACGAGCCATACTCTGAGCCTGTTACAGACAAGCAACGGGGAGCGCGAGGTACAAGCCTGATTTTGATCTCGCATCGCATGGCAAAGTGAGGAATGTGTCAACTTGAGAGCGCTACATTCTGGAGACTTCTTTGTCGCAATACCGTATGGATGTTTCCTATTCCATATCCGTGTGTATGCGACCCAACGATGCGGCTGAACAGCAGTTCGCGCCTGAGATGGCAACGATTGCTCTTGGGCTCCTGGTAACGCTCAAAGGGAGGTACTGTCGCGTGTCCTTGTCTGCATTCTGCACCTACTGTAGACGTCCGACGGGGCACTGTAGCTCACTGTTTGCTATCATGGAATGCGTTCATGGTATGTAAGGTAGTCGTCCTGCAAGGGGCCCCTTGCTGATCAATCGAGGAGCCAATGTACATATGGACGTGACATTGAGCTATTTTTTATGTGACCTCGGCAGTTAAACAATCGGTGGCTATCAGATGGCAGCTACTTTCGTTGGTTCTATTTCATCAGTAGTTGACCATGTGAAAGGCTTGCAATCACGACCACGTCGCATGATGTCGGCCTGGTCTCACAGCGCTATATTGCTGGAGCATTCGTAAACCGTCAATCGTCGATCATATGCATCTTGCGCTGATGTTGTGGTGGGTGCCGATGAGGATCTGTCGTGGCGGAGGTAGCTCGGAAACACGCTAAAATGCGACGCGTTTGCGGACCCACCAACGGCATCACGCGTTTCTTCACCGTGGCCTTGAGAGCATCACCAACTCTCAACTTACCATCTTTCTCATCGGCATCGACTTGCCATCGCGATGGCCATCGTCCACATGAGATCCAGGTTCCCTCCGAGGCTGATCCGAAGCCCCGCCGTGGCCGTCATCCTATTCTCACGTGTTCCACAGGCAGACTTCCAATTTGCCCTAGGACGTGCATGAGCTTGCAGATGTGGCTAATAATTCCATTTGTCAACACGTCCGGCTCAGTTCCGCTGTGTAAGCCATGGTACATGCAGGCCGGAGCATCGCATTCTTGCACCCCGCGGGTTCGCAGCAAAGCCTTGGGTCAACGCCTGCTGTGGCTATGGCGGCTTGCAACGGCTGCACGGTGCAGAGTTTCACACTATGCTCGTGATCCACACTGGCATCTACGCCTCTCGTTGCCCTGCACCTAAGTCTCCCCTCTTTTGCAGACTAGAATGACGTCACCATTGGCCACAAATGTCAACCACTCCAACTGGAACGACTCCGCTTCCGCACCCTAGGGTCCTTGTGCTTTACGATCCGCGGGATGATTGGGTTCCTGGCATGCACGTCTTGCGACATAGTAAGCACGTTCAATGGGCCTTCCTTCTATAGGACCACCAGGTACCTTGGATTGTGTATGCAGTGAGACGTACTCCGCCTCGAGCTAACATGTGGTACCTGGTCCCACTTACGGCAAAATCTACACTAAACGTCTAGACATGTACCGGCGAACTAATGGCGTTACTCCACACATAAGCGGCTAAGTAGTATGACATTATTACGTATGGTGCTTGCCATCCTATAAGTATCGTGCAGCCCTGGGCCACCCGAAAACGACTGGTAAAGCGGCTCTTTCAGGAGCTAACCATATCAACCGCACCCGATTCGACGAAGTAAACAATCATGACGACGGGAACCAAAATTATCGACATTCGTGTCGACACTGCCCTATCCGATATCGTGGCTGACATCAAGACGGGTCTCCGGCCTCAGGATGGTGGCGAGAAGAAGCTCCCTACTCTACTGCTCTACTCCGAGACCGGATTGAAGTTGTTTGAGAAGATAACGTATCTTGAGGAGGTCCGCCAACGATGACCCAGCCTGATTGCTTAATCTGATTGCCCTGTAGTACTATCTGACAAACTCCGAAATCGAGGTTCTGGAGAATTATGCGGAACAAATTGCTCATCGCATACAACCGGGCTCGATTCTGGTTGAACTTGGGAGCGGGTAGGGTCCTGCCTACTAGCTTCACTAAAGATCGGAACAAGCCATGTGCTTCGTGTGTACTGATGCTCGTTTAGCAATTTGCGCAAAGTCAATATTCTACTGCAGGCGATCGATCGTCTTGGCAAAGATGTTGAGTACTATGCTGTCGATTTGTCTCTGCCCGAACTCGAGAGGACATTTGGTCAAATCCCAACAGGTAAGCCCATCCATCTTCTGTGGCACGGTATTATGGTGTGCTGCACTAGGGGTGACTTCGTGTCAAGACATAACTAGGCCTGAAGATTGGGTCGCTTAATGGCCGATAAGTGGTTGGACCTGTATCGGCCACTTTCTCCGCTCTATCGTGTCGGACCTTTGACCAATCACTCATCAGCCTTGACCTTACTATGACTCGTAAACACCTTTATGCTGGCGGAAGTACGCTGATAAGGTTGCAGATGGCTACAAGCACGTAAGGTGTTTCGGTTTACACGGCACCTACGACAATGCTCTTGATTGGCTCAAGTCATCCGATATTAAAGATAAACCTAAGACGATCCTGTGGCTCGGGTCGAGTCTAGGCAACTTCAAACGCCACGAAGTGCCTCCATTCCTAACCGGTTTCGGGAACGCTATGCAGGCCGGTGATACAATGCTGATCGGCATCGACTCATGCAAGGACGCAGATCGTGTATATCACGCTTACAACGACCGCGAGAACGTCACTCACGACTTCATCCTCAACGGCCTCAGACACGCCAACGAAATCATGAACGAGACAGTCTTCAACATGGACGACTGGGAGGCTATTGGTGAATACGACAAGAAGGAAGGAAGGCACCATGCCTTTGTCTCGCCACGCAAGGACGTCGTGGTTGACGGGGTGCACATTCCACGTGGCGAGAGGATACGCATCGAAGAAAGCTACAAATACTCGCGCGACGAGATACTTCAGCTTTGGGAGGATGCTAGACTTGCTGCTAACACAGTCTGGTCCACCGCCAGAGGTGACTACGGTGAGCTGCTATCTTAACCTAGATTGTGCTTCTGCTAACGGCTTCCAGGCCTCCACTTCGTATCTAAGCCTGTCGTCTTCTTCCCCACGAAACCTGAAGAATATGCTGCAAAGCCTGTCCCGTCTCTTGCAGAGTGGAAAGAGTTGTGGGCTACTTGGGATGCCGTCACGAAGCAGATGATTCCTGAAGATGAGCTGCTCAACAAGCCCATCAAGTTGCGCAACGAATGCATTTTCTACCTCGGCCATATCCCAACGTTCCTTGACATCCATCTTGCTCGCGGCACAGATGGACCGCCGTCGAAGCCTGTGTGGTTCCGAGATATCTTTGAACGTGGAATCGATCCTGACGTTGAGGATCCCACAAAATGTCATGAACACTCGAAAGTTCCTGAATCATGGCCGCCATTAAACGACATTCTCAAATTCCAGCAGACAGTACGCGAAAGGGCCGAGGAGCTCTACACCTCTGGCCAGGCCGATGACAATCCTCGAGTGTCCCGAGCTTTGTGGATCGGATTCGAGCACGAAGCGATGCATCTAGAGACACTTTTGTACATGCTCGTGCAGAGCGAAAACGTGTTGCCGCCTCCTGGCGTCGTCAAACCCGACTTTGAGGCACTCGCCAAGACATCAGCAACAAATGCCGTTGAAAACCAGTGGTTTACTGTCCCTGACGCTGACATTGAGATTGGCCTCCGTGATCCACAGAAAGACGCGACCACCAAGCGCTACTTTGGCTGGGATGCTGAAAAGCCGCCACGCGCAGCACACGTAAAGTCTTTCAGTGCAAAGGCGCGACCCATTACCAACGGAGAGTTTGCGAAATACCTTGTTGAGACCGGGAAGTCAGCACTTCCCGCATCGTGGAGTGAGCACCCCTACTCCAACGACAAGGTCGCGAGCAATGGTAAGAGAGACAGCGTTCTCAACGGGCACAACAACAGAGCGAATGGCACCAATGGCACCAACGGCACCAACGGCACCTCCCCGAAGCTTATCGACGGCAAGTATGTACGTACTGTATACGGCACGGTGCCTCTTCGGTATGCTCTGGACTGGCCTGTCATGGCGTCGTACGACGAGCTGGCCGGCTGCGCACAATGGATGGGCGGCCGCATCCCTACTATGGAAGAAGCGCGCAGCATTTACAGTTACGTTGATTCGTTGAATGCTCCAGAAGTCGAGCAGTCGCTCGGCAACACCATCCCCGCAGTAAACGGGTATGTATCTGCAGCTCTGATCTTGGCACATGGCTGACTTTGGTAGACATCTTATCAACAACGGCGTGGATGAGTCCCCGCCATCTCAGCCTTCGTCTAATGGCGCCTCTGGCGCAGTATCTGGACTGAACCCACGCGATCTCTTCCTCAACCTTGAAGGGACTAATGTGGGCTTCAAGCACTGGCATCCAGTCTCAGTGGCCGACAAGGGCAATAAGCTCTGCGGCCAGTCTGATTTGGGTGGTGTTTGGGAGTGGACCAGTACTGTGTTGGAGAAGCATGAAGGATTTGAGCCCATGGAGCTGTACCCGGGTTACACAGGTACGTCATTCCCGTGTCAATCAAACAAGCATCTGACTCCACTCCAGCGGACTTCTTCGATGGCAAACATAACATCACGCTTGGCGGATCGTGGGCAACGCACCCTCGGCTGGCCGGACGGAAGACTTTGTGAGTGTAGTGACTTCAGGTAATCATAGCCGACGACATTAACGCCTCCACAGTGTAAACTGGTACCAACGTAATTATCCGTACGTGTGGGCCGGCGCTCGCGTCGTCAAAGACGTCTAGGGTGGCCCTTTGCGTATGCAGGGTCGTGGGGGGCGGACGTCCGTCGGTCACTCGCTCGATTTGGCACCAGTCAAACCGACAGAGCCAGTTCTCGCAGATGCACCCTCCCGCGACACTTCCTCACCGCACATTGACCCAGTCGGACGGTGAACCGATTATGAATGTATGCACTCTCTTAAGTTCTTGGACTCCACTCATTACAGAATTTGGGTTGTTGTTTTTGTTGTTGTTGTTGTTGTTATTGTGCTCCGCAGTCGCTCTTTCCCTTCTTTACGTAGCAACCTAGTCACCGCGCAAAAGAGCAGTCACCACACGCCAAACGCGTAAACACTTGCTTCCAACCCCAAAGTGCTGCCCCGGATCACTCGCGTTTCATCTCATCAATTCACGTGACGGCCGATTTGACTGCGCGGACCATTGTCTCACTCGCCCACCATATATGCTCGAGCACCTCCTGTCAACTCAATTCTCTCCCAACCCTCTCCCCTCTACTACATAAACTGCCCTCAACCACACGACAGGGCCGACCAACCGTCCATCCTTTCAATATGGTCACTGGCTTACTTTTCAAATGGGAGGACTCGCCGGGGCTCAGTAAGTCCATGTCCATGTCCGCAACCACTACGACACAATCGCTGACTGTTAGGCCATCATTGCGGCTTCTGCGAGAGACCCCTTAGTCATCCAGGAGCTCGGTCGTCCTGCTTCGGCACCCATTCTGGTATGTATCGCCAATTTCATGGACACGATGAGCAGTGTGCTGAATATAGCAAATAGAACCATGCCACAGATACCACCAGGTAAGCGCTTGTGCACAAACAATACCACTAACACGACTAACATGTTCAGGCCATGTTCATGCGCAACAAATCCCATACGTGCCATTACTGTCGGACCATCGACGAAGCTCACCGCCGGCGTCATAAGAGAATCGCCGAAGGGATCCGCGATGTATACGAGAGCTGCGGTCTAGAAGACTGGATCATCGCACCTGCGGAGCCCGAGGAGCGCGGCAGAATACGCGGTCATGATCCTGGTGAGACCGATGGCGATGACCAAGAGCGCAGTGTTTCGACGGAAGATACTGCAGTCACTTCGAAACGCGAGAAGAAAGACGCAAAAGCCCTGGCTCGAGCAGCAAGTAGAACCCGATTCATCAGCCAAGAAGAGATCAACCACGTTGACTCTGTTATCCACTCGGCAGAGGGCTTTGCAGTTGGTGACGATGGCCCGCACAACACCGAAGAGATGGACGAGATTGAACGCCATCTCAAGTACAACGCCAACG
Organism: Parastagonospora nodorum SN15; assembly: GCF_000146915.1. Classification (NCBI taxonomy): domain Eukaryota; kingdom Fungi; phylum Ascomycota; class Dothideomycetes; order Pleosporales; family Phaeosphaeriaceae; genus Parastagonospora; species Parastagonospora nodorum. The sequence continues at coordinate 79,694 of NW_001884577.1, read as the reverse complement.
TGTACAACTCTCAGCCCGATCGCCGCGAGCTCAAGAAGTATGCCCGTCTTGCAGACGTGGATGTCGACTTTGACGCTGAGATCGAGCGTATCTTGGAGGCCTTCCGTGTCGCCGATCTTCTTAAGAGCAATACTCGGAACCGCGGCTTACAGGGCAAAGAGCTCAAGACATTCCAGACTGTTGTAGAGGATCTGAAGAAGTCTGTCGTTAACGATCTTGTGCTAGTCAAGCGGGATGCCCTTGAGACGAGAATGCGACGAGCTGGCTATCTCCGCTACACGAACAAGACCGCTCACAGCATCGTAGAGGATAGGTACAACTACAAAAACTGGAAGACGGGCGAGAAGTACTCCGCAACGACTAGCAGCTCTAGCGAAAATGTGTCTGCAGCTGATGAAATTAGCTCCACCAACAGGTATGTTTTGAATCTTGCAGATGGCCTGGCTTAGATACGTCTCGTAGACTTGTTGCTGACACATGATATAGCCTACAGTCTGAAGACTCACCTACACTACTTCCAGAAACCCCTCAGGATCTTCCCGATCGGCGGCACCTTGAACACATTCACACGCGCGTCAGTGGTGATGATGGCTTGGGCCAGAACGTCATCGAGCCGTACCATGCCCCGTTGCTATCAATGGATGCCACGCCTGCATCCAGGAAGCCAGCTGTACAGCTTAAACTGGTTGCTCCGGGTACCATGACTAGCAAGGCTACACAGAAGAAAGTGCCACAGGCAAACAACGGGGCATGGGCGACTGTCCTGAGTGGGAAGAAACCTAAGACGCCTTCGGTCAAGCCAGTTTGGGGTATGACTGCGGCAGGTCGCCCTGTCCAACCCACTTCGCGACCTGTCAATCCCTGGGGTCCTGATGCCTGTGAGATCCCCGACCTGCGTTCTTTCAGGTCCTCATCGGTACAGCTAGCAGACTCTTCCTTGGTCACGGCATCAAAAGGTCCGGAGAGCTTCGTCGTTCCCAGTGAGACGCCAGCCAATGTGTCACCAGCAGGCCATGCTATCGTATCACAGAAGAAAGCAAAAAAGTATGAGCGTGAGGCACGGCGTAAGGCAAAGAAGTTGGTTGTGGACGAGGATGCGGATGTTGCTCTTGATATTACCACTGCGGACCACGACACCATCGTCGAAGCCGATCATCCCCGAGAGCTCGATGCTAGCGCGAATCCGGGTGACTCACTCATCACCAAAGAGGTGCTGAACCCGCTACTGGAGGGCTCCTTGTTCAAGATGCCAGCTGAGGATGCGACAATCGTAGCTACGGACGAGCCCGAGCCTGAGCCTTGCGTAGCGCCACTAGTGACCACATCACCACCTCCTCCTCTTACCGTGCACAACAGCAAGCATTCACACTGGAAGAGGTTTGAGCGTCAATTCACTGTCGACCAGCTCGCAGAACCCTTCCTCTCTGGGGATTCAGGGTGCGCACACCTCAATACGTGCGTTTATGAGACCAGCGGTGAGGTCGATTGTCCGTATCACAAGCCACGTAAGTTATCGCCAGCCTTTTCCCCAGAGTCCATTCTAACATTAACGTCAGATTGCTCTTGTGTCGATCCTTTCTTTGATGAATGCTGTCTGTCGTATCCTGGCGAGGAGTTCCTCTTCTCCGGTCCCTTCAACCGCCTCCGTGCCGAGAAGCTATTGACCATGTATCAAGAAGAGGAGCACTTCACGAACCGCATCATGCTAGTGGACTATGATATTATGGATTACCTACAGTTGGACTCTGTGACGCGCATGTTCGATAAATCGCGAATTCCCAAGCGCCTAGCTTACGAGTACGAGGACTTCGCCGATGGCTACAGCCCTGGTCGGCTGATGAAGCAGGAGGAGCTCTTCGAGCGACTACGTAGTAAGAACAAGCTTCTCAAGCATAAGATCACCCAAGAGATGCTCGGCAAGGTTGCGAGGGAGAGGTTCGAGCGAAAAGATCAACCTTTCATGTGCTACTGCCACGTCATCATCCCCGAGGAGGGTCTTCCAAAGGGCGCGGTCGAGTGCGCTCATCGGGGCTGTTCGATGAAGTATTTTCACAAGGCTTGCGTCAAGAAGTTAGGTGTTGATAAGGTGAGCCGCTGGTACTGTACCGAGTGCCAGCACCGCATCCGCATTTTGGCTCACCAGACTCTGCGCAGCCTGGGCTACGACGATGTTCCGGATGAGGAGGCGGAGTTTGAGCGTACCATAGAACTCATCAAGGAGAAGACAAACTTGTCTGGAGACGCAATCGAGAAGATGAGGGGTCGCCTTAGATTAGCAGGAAGTGGTGCGCGTGCCTCTGGTATGCTCAGGGCGATGGTGGAGGGTCTTCCTTAGGCGATTTGCAAAGTTTGGTTAATTCCGCGGCTTTCTAATCTTCGAATATGTTCGTGTAGCGATGCAAAATACCATAGTTGGTTCCAAAACCTGCCTTACCTTGTTGGGAATACATCAACCACGGTTCGCTAGAAATGACATCCACGGTTGAAGAAATGCTCACGTTTCCAATGCTATTAGAATCGACCTCTCTCATCATCCATTCCACTAACCATTTTGCAAAAGTCGAAATCCTATTCAAAGCATTTTACGCACAGCACAGCCCTTTGCAAGCAAGCGAACACCTCCAGCTCCCACAATCACCTTGTCAAACCTACCACACACAAAGCTGCGGAGTCACACAGCCCATATCATCGCCCCCTGGGATTACCACATAAAACACTTCCATATACCTTCCTCGAAGCACAATGGGCAATCACGGCAGCGTCGTCCACGTGCGCGACAGCATCGAAATCATGCGGCCCATCTACGCAGAGAGCAGGCGGAGTAGGGAGGAGCGCAGACGCAGGTATCGGAGTACTCGGGGGCTGAAGAATTGGGTTTGGGGGATTTTGAGGGATGTTGCGGGGAGGAGGGGGGAAGGAGGAGGGGAGATGTGTTGTACTTGTCGAATGTGACTTGGGGATGGCGTTTTGACATTAGTGGAGTTGAGGTATACGGGATGCGTTTCGGCGTAAGCATGTGAAAATTGTCAAGTTTGAAATATGATATAGTCTATTGTGAGTGTGTATGCGATCTATGGTAGTCTATCCCAAAAAAAAACCTCCCCTCCGAAAAGGTTGAAAATTTACAAAACGCCGAAAATGAGAATCTTGACGTTGTGAAGCTATCCATCCAGCTCTCCCTCACTCATCCCACCGATGCCGCTCATAGCTCACCAGATTGAACTTGGTCTTCTCCCCAGTCTTCTTCGGGCGCCACCATGCGATCGTCTCGTCGCTGCTGCTGCGCGATGTGTGGCGCCGACTTCCGCGGTGGGTGCGCTCGTCGCGGTGTCCACGGTCGCCACGACGGGCTGGGTGGGTGCTTCTGGGTACGTGGATATCGTGATATGGGGTGCGTATGGCGATTGTGTCGTTGCGAGGGGTGTGGCGAGTACGCCCACGGCGGGGCGAGTTTTTTGAAGGTTCATTGACATCGCCGCGGCGAGGCTCAGGACTGGGGGAACTGTGTTGATGGTGCGATGCTTGGCTACGTTGAGCATGTGTACTGAAGACGATACCTTCTGCCGGCAATATCCAATGGTGACATCCGCAACTAGTCGCTCCTGCACTTCTTGTGATCTGGTTGATTGCTGGTGGACGATTCTCACACTCATGCTGAGGGCATGGGACACCAGGGCATCGCCAGCCGTGCAAGATGCGCGACACCCAGTTTCGCTGCTTCACTGGACGGAATTCGCAACAATGCAGGATTTTCTGTGGAGCATGTGTATCGGTCTCTGGTCTTGAGACGGCTTCGCTTTCATCTGGAGACATACCAGGCTGCTGAGTTGGAGCTGCATCGACTGGCTGTACTATTGGAATCGATACTGGCGCAGGAGATGATGATGCGGGTGCCATTGGTGCGGGCACACTGAGTGTTCGTGCTCCTGCCTCGATGCCATCTATAAACCCAACAGGTTGTCGAATCGGTGCTGTATCGACTGGCCGTACCGCTGGACTCGTTGCTGGCGCAAGTGGTGGTAATGTGGGTGCAATTGGCACAGATGCGTTATTTGCAAGCCCAGGCTCCATCACCGTCGCATTTTGTGAGTTGTTCCGAGCACCCTGTGCGATTTGAGGCATCCTTGGAGGACCTTCGTCTGGTGTTGGGACCGATGGAGCCATTGGAGGTGCCGCAGCCGCATTCGAAGCTGTGGTTTGTGCTCCATTATCCAGCCCTAAGCCGCGATTTTGAGCTGCGGTTGCAGCAGCATCGGCAATCCGAATAAGAGGTGGACCTGATGGAACATCCTGAATTGGCATTGCAAAATGATCGGTCATAGTGGGTACAGGAGGATGCAATGGATCTCTGCCAGCAGGAAATGTCCATGGAAAAGCGGAATCGCCATGGCTGACAGGCACATCTTTCATGTGTGGCAGGACGGCACTGTAATTGAACATGTTGTCATATGTGGGAGGAGGTGACATCGCAGGTGGCAAGAGAAAAGTCTGGCAAGACAAATGCGAGTCCGCAGGTTGGAAGGGACGGCAACTTTGTTTTTCATGCATTGCTGACACTGGAGTGCGTCTGGATACGAAGACAGGCACATATGCGGAGCGCGCATCGAGTGGCTGGTACGACGGTGGATGCGATGTGTCAACGCGGAACCGTTGCGGCGTCTGCTCGATGGGATCACGGTCGAATGATCTCGCCTCAGCCAGAAGACTGCCTCGAATGTTTTCGGCGAAGCCATTGGCATTAAGCTGTTTCTCCAACTCGGACGTTGTGGGTGTAGTTCTGGCCACGAAGCATATCAAGAACGACTCGGCGTGGCTGTCTTCACCAGCTTCCTGGACTAAGTGGTTGAAGGCCTTGAGTAGGAATTCGTCCGCGGGATAGACTGTGTGGTCGTCAAGACTGACATCGTAGACATCTTGCATAGCCGATGTAAGCTTGTTCTGGACGGTAGGAAGACCGAGTCGCGCAGCGAGTGCCCATGTTTGTGCAAAGAGGAGTAGCAAAGCTGTGTCGTGTGTTGAGGTCATGAGTCCTGTCAAGGCTTCGTCGCCATCTAGATATGCCAGCACAATGCGCAATGATGCGATACGAACATCTGGCAACGCTGAACCAGACGGTAGATCCCGGAGAAATTGGCACAGTGCCTGCGCTCGACTGCTTATCTCGACGTCGGTGGGTTGGCCGTGTATAGACCCTACGGTGACCATTTTACCAGCTTGACTAGACATCATGTCGATTCAGAGCAGGTGATGTGAGAATTTACTATTTTTGGGGTGCGATATGATATTTATTTTTGGTGAAAGCCTCCATCATCAAAAGAATTTGATTCACTTGTCAGTGTGGTTTGTATCCCACATCGCACGTCTTTGATCTCCAGCGAAGTACAAACTTGCAGAAGGCGTGGTATGAAAGACGCAAAGTTTGATAACAAGCGCTCCTTTGTTATCATTACCACACAAAATGGAAACGATCTAGCATGTTTCTTGTTTACTTAGCTCTGTTGGTCTTTGACACGTTCCGGTCAGATTGTCAATTGGCAATGCGGGAGCGTCCATGCTGCGCTGTCTTGGTGTTGCGAATTTCGGCCTTGTGTTGACTCGTGTTTGCTATGTGCGTTTCTTGTTGTTATTCTATTGCAGCCTTTGCTTCCAGAACCGAACAAGGGGCTTCCAGATCTTGTCCTTTCCATCCAGGTAGCAATAACCCACTCCGAGCAAAGTGCCGGAAAGATGCGCCTGACAACAATTAGCTTATGCTGGGAGAGGAGAAACTTGCAACCTGCCGCATGTCCAAAGTTCACAAACGAGTAGCCGCGAACCATTCCAATGAAGTCGAATAGCATGACAGCTGGCAACACGTATTGCGCTTCGAAGTGCACAGGAATAAACATAATGCCCAATCCTGCGTGAGGGTACTCCATGCAGAAGGCACCAAGTATGCCCAAAAGTGCTCCACTTGCACCTCCACTTTTGATGAAGATCTCAGGTATCGCTCTCTTTGAAGGCGTTATGAGAGTTGCCCAGTGCTGTGCGAAGCCTGAAAGGACTCCAGTCGCAAGGAAAAAGGACAGGACATGATATGGCTGGCCCTCGAAAGCACGCGAATAGCCTACGGGTAACATGAAGTTGTAGGTGGCGTACATATTGACGAACAAATGGAATGGCCCAGAATGCACGAACATTGATGTGAACTGAGTGTAGTTGACGTTGCGGGCTGGTGTGTGCCATAAAGCGTTCCAGAATTGAGGTGCCACAAAGCTCGTCAAGTGGACGGCGCTGTTGGCAGCAATGATACCACAACTTAACTTCGAAATGTTGTCGAGCCGTCCCCACCATTGCGTAGCAAGTTCAGTAGGTGTTGGCGCTGTACGCCTCTGCATGCCCCATTGTGGCGCTTCTAGCCATCCAGACGACTTTCTCGATTTGAGCTCTTTCTTCGCTTCAAGGTAAGCAAGACCGGTAAAGATTCCTCCAGAGACAATAAGTGCCCAAATTGCCGGGCGGAGATAGCGAATCTTCACGTTGGGCCACTGAAAATGCTCAGGAGCGACATCCTCGAGTAAGTGGTCCTCGGCAGAACTGTATTGTATTCTCTGTTCAACCGTGTGGGGGTCCTCTTGTGGTTGTGCTGTGCTGGGAAGTTTTCGTGTAGGCCTTGGTGGTTTGTAGTGCTGACTACGCGTCTGTACTGAAAGGTGTCCCCATCGAAAAGTGATAGGTCGAAGCGTTGCTGTGGCGCGTGTCGTACTAGCACATGATGCTAGTTTCTGTGACAGCCCAGTCACCCGTAATAACGACATTAGCGAGGTTTGTGCGAAATGTGGAAAGCTGAGAACGTGATGACGCGAGGTTTCCATTTCGCGTCGGCCCGTTAGCGCTTGGCCCGAGCGCTCACTACCATCTTTCCAGACGACGCTGTCCGGCTCCTCTTCCATCCCATCAAGACCATGGTAGCAAGTCAAATATCTGCACATCGCACTCCTACATTTCGGCTAGTCTGAACACACTGTGATCGACATTCAGGCGCCAGAAGGTCGCCTTGTCTGGGCTTGCCTTTCACATGTCACCCCAACGTCACAGTCATGAACGACCACATACTCATCATTTGTTGTCCACAGGCAGCTTTCAGTCGTCCACTGCTACTCACACAACCGTGGCTCACGATGTCTGGTACGGTAAAGACTAGCAGAATCAATGCTCCGAAGGACTCTAAGTATTCGCGCATGATACGGAGTCCATGCTGTCGCTTTTTATTCCCTCATTTCTCCTCAATTTCACACTATTATTCTCATCACACACCAAAATTATGTCACTAGTCACAATCTGCTGCCTCCAATGGCCTGTCCTGTGAATTCACGCACGACCCACATAATATATCCTGTTCTTTTCTCCCCCTCTTCACTGCAAAACTAACATCATGTTAAACTTCTTTGGCGCAACCTTTTTCGGTCAACCCGCCGCAAGTCGAAGAGTTTCACTAGGATCGAGGTATAGCTCTTTCTCTCTCGCCTTAGGCTTCTCTGACACAGACCACAGCCTCCCCACCAACGGCTTTGATGTGTACATAGGACGACTACCACGATCTCGCGTGGTGCACATATCGCAAGCAGCTCTGAGGGGTGCTCCAGCTCTGCGTGAGAATGTCACAGAGGGTTCAACCATAACGAATACTGACTACATCGTCTTCGAGATCGCAATGGAGGATATCGAACAGAGTGGCTTCTTGGGAAAGATGCGGCCCGTGGCGCCTAATCCCTTCGAGAAGCTCACTGGCAGCAGCGATATGATGCTAAAGTTGGCCAAAGCGTGGCACCTGGGCCATATGCTCGCCCTCCCGCAAATGCAGAACAAGCTCATCGACACGTTCAGCGCATGCTACCGGCAATTCTTGGAAACTCGTATGCGAATGCCGCTGAGCCCTGAGCCTTTCGAATACCTCCGGGACCACTTGGGCTACTATACCCTTTGTGAGAAGTTTCTTATACTCTTTTACGCTGGTCTTGCCCGCCATGGAGGCGAGTTCCGTTCTGAAGAACTTGAGCAGCTGCCAAAAGATATTGCGGAGGAGCTGCAATACCAACGAGCGTATCTGATGAGACGTACGATTGCGAACGATCAGATTGCACAAGGCAATGTCGAGTTCAAGGTTATCCATTACGACAAAACGCTGCGATCGACTCTACACGTCCTACCGCCATCCGCCAGATCTTTTCCCAGGCCAAACACAGCGCCATCTTCACGGCCAGATTTTCAAAGATCCACGTCATCAATGTCCACTGTACTGCGCGCCGCACCGCCCCAGCCACTTGTGAACGGCCCACGACACCGCACTCGTCTATCTCTTCCAGCACTACCAGCGCCAGTCAGACAGCTAGACAGAGCGATGGAACGCACACTGCAGCTGGACCTAACGCTTAAGATCGAGACCGAGCCTCGTCCACGTCCACGCTCAACTTCAATATCTACAACATTAGATCGAACGCCTTTCCAGCGGCGCAGCCCAGGACAGCAGCGCAGACAGTCGCGGATAGAAGCAGAAGCGGACTCCTCGGATGACGAGAGCGTGTACGACTTGTTTGCGCCACACTTTCGATGGCGGAGCGATTCACATCAACGTAATGGGGGCGAGCCCAAGGAAAAGACGTGATGCAGCCGGAGGCCTTAGTGGCCCAAGAGCGTTCAATGGTTGTGGTGTCAAAGGTAGGTTTCGAGTGACGGAACAAAGCCTTCACTAAATATAACTATTAGTCACATCTCCCATCACGGCGCACGTGACTGTGAGGAACAGATATATTTCATAGACAGTCCTTGCCACGGCTCACCTCGTCAAACTTCGAGCAATATCGCAGCCACGCTTCCGATCATGTCAACAACCAAGGTTTCAGGCGACGAAACCTCTTCGCTCATCCACATGATGCTCGCGTCTGAGCAAGACTTCCCCATACTCACCCGTGAGCTTGCTGCGCCCAAGCCTAGACTGAGCCAGATCGTACATGACATAGTCGAGCTGATTGAAAAAAGCTGCCATCTTATTTTTGGGAAAGAGAGCGACCTTGCAGCTTTCACAAAATGCAACGCGGAAGCCCTCGGACACGACTATCTCCTCTTCGAACTGAGTGTAGGCCACATTGTACGTGCGCTGCCATACTGGTGACACTAAGTAGAACGAAGTCAAAAAACTCCTGGGCAAGGGCGAGATGGCGCAGTGGTTCACAAGCCAGATCCAGCCAGCAAGGTCTCTCCTGGAGTCGCGATTCTTCAACAACAGCCTCGTGCGCTGGTGCGATAGACGGGAAGAGAAACTTGCGCCGGGTCCATGGGTAGACCCGTAGGCAGATTTACCGAGACCAGAAGGCTTTTCTGATCGTGAGGAGTATCGTTGAAGTCCCAGATTGTGCGTCAGACGCCAGCCCAAGTTTGTTTTATGTGCTATGGGAATCAAGAGGCGAGTCTATCTTTGATTGCTGGTCATATCTTGATGTCCAGCAGCACACAAGGTACAATTCCAACAATACTACATCATTGCTCTTATCACCTTGGAGGCTAGTTGCCCGTCAATGACTGGCAGTGACTGTGATGCGACACTTGGACATTGCTGTGACCGTGGTTTAATAGAGTCACCAGTTGGTACTCAGTGCGGTAGCCAGTACATCTGCACTAAAAGTCACGATCGACGGACTTCAACGGACCGCTGATGACTCGTCCAGGAGTCAACCTTATTATGGCCTGACATTGCGGCGTCCCGCGGCGGCAAAGGCTTGTGGCACCACGCACAAAGTGGCGCGCTGAAATGCTCAATGCATGCCAAAGCAACGCCAACATATTTTCCAATCTTCTGCCAGCGTGTTGCTGTGGTACTCCATGGACTGCATTGTGATCAGCGTGGCATCGTCATAACACCGATCTGCATTCGACGAATGTTTGATGCGCAGAATGCAGGGGTTGAGGCGCTGTTTCAAGGACCAAAACGGCCGTGGCTGTGCCCAACACAGGGGCGCGATTATGCCAAGGCCGAGCGGCGCCTGGACTGCACAGCCAATCATGGGGGCGGGTTCCCCAACCGCAATTAGCTGTACGGGGTGCTACTAGTGAGCCATGAACGTTTGCAGGTCGTCAGCGATCTTACTTCTCTCCTTCACCACTCTCGTGAATCTTCACGTTTCCACTCTTTCAACTTCTTCTCCTCTCTATATTTCTTCCCTTTTTATTCCCACAGTCACTCTCTCAAACAAATTTTACCACAAATATGCGTTTCACAGCTCTTCTCGCGGTCGCCCGCGGCCACCGTTGGCAGCGCGATTGCCCAGGACCTGGTCATGGGCTTCAATGCCGGCGCCACGACCGACACTGGCACAGCGAAGACACAGGAGGACTTTGAGAAGGAGTTCAAGACGGCAAAGGGGCTCCAGGGCGCGCCGGGCAAGTTCAACACGATCCGCCTGTACACCAACATCCAGGCCGGCACCGAGCAGGACCCCAAGCCCATCGCTGCCTTCGCCGCCGCCGTTGCGACCGACACAAAGCTCCTCCTCGGTGTGTGGGCGTCGGGCACCACCAGCATCGACGGTGAGCTCAACGCGCTCACCGCGGCCATCAAGGAGCACGGCACCAAGCTGACCGACCTCATCGTCGGCATCTCGGTCGGCAGCGAGGACCTCTACCGCGTGTCCGAGCCCGGTATCCGGAACAAGTCTGGTGTCGGTAACAGCGCCGAGCAGATTGTGAAGTTCATCAAGGACGTCCGCTCCAAGCTCGCCAACACACCGCTCGCCAAGATCAAGGTCACCCACGTCGACACCTGGACCGCCTGGGTGAACGTCTCCAACAAGGCCGTCATCGACAACGTCGACTTCCTGTCCGTCAACGCCTTCCCCTACTACGAGGTCGAGCGCAACAACTCCCTCGACAACGCCGCCAACCTCCTTAGCAGCGCGCTCTCCGCCACCGAGGGTGTCGCCGGCAGCAAGGACGTCTGGATCACCGAGACCGGCTGGGCATACAGCGGCAAGACCTACGGCGCTGCGGACGCATCCGTCGACAACGCCGGCAAGTACTGGAAGGAAGTCGGCTGCGCGCTGTTCGGCAAGAAGAACGTCTTCTGGTACACCCTCCGTGACGCCAACCCAGCCAACGACGTCAAGTTCGCCATCACCGACAACCTCAACACCAAGCCCCGCTACGACCTCAGCTGCCCTGAGAAGAAGGAGCTCCCATCCGCTTCGTCCTCGTCTGCTAGCCCCAGCGGCAGCGCTGGCCCCAAGTCCAGCGGCTCTGCTTCCCCCAGCGGTGGCGTTGCTTCTCCCAGCGGCAACGCTTCTTCCTCTGGCGGTGTCGCCGGTGGTGCGGCCGGTAGCGCTACTGGCACCGGTCCCACCCCAGCTCAAGCCACTGGTAACGCCCCCGGAGCCACATCCGTCTCGGCTGTCAACTCCATGGCCATGGCTTTGTCCGTCGTCTTCGCCTTTGCTGCCTTTGCCTTGTAGATGTGATATATGACATGGTAGTAACCGCCGAGGTGCTTGTTTGTCGATTGGGTTAATAGACTTGGACTTTCTTTTCTCAGACTGCACTGCGGTGTACGTGGGGTCTCTCTCGTATGTGTCTGTAATGTCGTCGTGCGCGGCGAATGATAACCATTTTCGTGCGAGAACTTTTGTGTGCTGTGCCAGTGATGAACGTGTGAATTGAGTGAATTCGGAAATGCAGAGGTGCGGTGCGACACAGCTGCTCTTTCTATATCACGGGAAGGCGCTAGCGACGCGTCATTTCTCCATCCCGCCTCCACAAATTACTCCACTAATTCTCAGCAATGAACTGCAATCTATGTCTTACAACGTCCGATATCTAGCTTTTCGTCTATTGTACAAGTCCCATGTCTTTGCTCTGTCTAATAGCGCGTCTAAAGATAAGTCCTTGGATACTGCTGGTACATTGACCACACTCGCAGGCAGTGCGCTGCTTGTATCTTCCGAAATACTACTCTCCTTATCCGGGGCCTTGCTTGGATCATTCGAGGTGATGGTGACGCTTGCATTTGTAAATTCAACCTCGTCGACGCCATACACACTGCTCGTTTTCTCCAGAGGCCTGCTTTCATTTTCCGAATTATTACATGAGTTTCTCCCAAGGTATTGCCTGCACCCAGAGGATTGAACTTGTTGACACCACGCGCGTTCTATATGCGCTCTTGGGCGAGCTCACGGGAGACGAATCCACACCGATGCGTTCCACGGTAAGAAGGTGGCCACATATGGGTCGAGAAAGAACCTTGAACGCAGCCGCACTCGCCTGCAATTCAGACATCAAACGGCGCATTCAGCCAGAAATCCCCCGAGAAATCCAGCAGCGACAAATCCATGTGGTCGACGGCAGGCCAGGTTTCTACGGTAGTCGCGTCACCGTTACTCGAAGGTTCGTGGGCCACTGCGACTCTCCAGTTTGGAGCCATCTCCCTCAGCGTCCGCGCTGCCTTCAGATACACGCTGTCCTCACCGGTTTGCTCCTTCAATCGGGCATTACTCTCCTCCGCGCTACCAGCACAGCGTTCGAGTAAGCCGACGACATCCACTGTTTGCTTTGCGATGGTAGTATCCCACATGAAGTCTTGAAGCGTCGACAATTTGTGCAGTGTCTTCAGGCAGTAGGAGAAGAGCAGTCCGGAGGCAGTCGTCACGTATATCATATCGGAGTTCAGGTAGCTCTCGGTGTAGTCCTGGCATGCTTGTAGACAGTTTGTCAAGTAGCCTATGCGCTTGTGGTCGAGCGCTGAATTGAAGGGTGTCGCGACTGTGGGCGGATGGAAGATGGCAAGCTCGTGTATCGCAATTGCGGCTGCGCAGAGGTAAGCGTTAACAGTGGCTGGATGTGGTCAGTTATCAGAATCCTGATTCATGAAATAATTGCTTACTGTGACTTCTTTGTTCATCCGACAACGTGGCTTTGAATAGTTCGAGCTTGTCCTTGAGAGGCTTGATGTGCATCGATACGTGTCCGCCGTTATTGTCCGCCAGGTAACGATGAACCTCAGTTGCTTGTAAACATATGCGCGATATGAAAACGATCGCGATGAGGATTTCATCCCCCTCGGTCTCTCTTGCCTGTGCTAGTTTGGCGCAATTTTCTTCAAGCTGAGGTGACCATGCAATAATGTCCGAATTGAACGTCAACGATATGCTGTAAAGGTCAGCCTCAATGCCATCACAGTGCGTGAATCCTTACATTGCGGTCATGGCATAACACGCGAGCAACGTGCGCCTGCTTTCATTGGACTGTTCGATGCCCTCCTCACAACCTGGTGCTATTGACGGGCACCAAGACGGAAATCTCGTTCGATCCACCCTGAGGTCGCTCACAAGTGACCGAGAAGTGGCAGAGAACATAACCAGGAACTTTTTCCCCGAGGTGAAGTAGACAGACCTGCAAGAGTGAGCCAAAGTCAATGATGCGAGAGAGACCTTTACCATGCCATGCAGACTAGCAAACTGAGCAGCAAGTCTAGGCTCTTCTCTCCATCTACGAATAGCTTCATCGCCATTTTGGTACGAAATCTCTCACTTAGTTGAACTTGCTGCGTAGATGCTTTGTTCATGACTATCTCGATAGCCAGTGCTAGCATAGGCTTCTCCCGCTGCAATTCTCTGGCAGACATGCTTGGCGGCAGATATATCATCGGGAAATATGGCAAGTGAAACTCTCGAAACGCATGAAGATCAGATTCCGTAAGGCCACCATCACAAGGAGTCGTGTACCCTGTCTGTTGCGGCGAAAAGTCCAGCGATGAGGGTGTGATGACTTGCTGGTCCACTGATCGCTCCGATGCTTGAGCAACTTGTTGGGTTCGGATGAGAGTGACAAGATCGTCGAGCTTATCCTCTAGCTGATTCCGCTTAGAGACTTTGGCTTGCTTCGCGCTTCTCCTGCGGAGAGTGGCCGAAGGAACGCACTCTTTGTTGAGTCTATGACACCTGTGATGGTGTTAGTGGGGAGGTAGTCGCAGGGCAAGAAGATATCGACAGTATCTACGTGAGTTGATGTAGACATCTGGCGCAATACTAACCTTTCGCAACTGCCTCCTGTGCGTAGCATGCATCGAGACTTGGCCTTCACGCAGTGTACGCATGCTTGGCCGTACGGGGCAGATGTTTTGTCGGGCTTGGTGCTTTGCATGTTGAAATCCGCCATTTAGTCCTGGATGTGGGTTCGAGAGAGAGGGAGTGGGCGCCCGGAGTCCATGATGGTTTTTTGGATTACAGATCAAGCTACAAAATGCAGGGCGAAAGATGGTGGTGATGAATTCCGGAGCTCTCCTCTGAAATCCGGCGGCGAACCCGGCAGAAACACGGCATCTCATTCGCTCGCGTGTTTCGCATACACGTCCTCCACCCCCACCTGTTCCTCGACCTGCTCTTCACTTCACAGATCCATAGCATGATTTCAAATGGACGCAGTTGTTGAAAACGCGTTGTTCCATAAGCTCGAACTACTCAAGTACAAGTAACTTCAATGACTACATCTTCCAAGCCAATTCATGCCTCTCCATCTTCACTGTCAGGCTCCACGAAAGGGATCGCAGACTGAAGACTTGCACGCCAAACCCATTCGGCTGAGCGCGGCGTCTGCAGTCTAGAAATTCTATTTTCCTCTTGTTCTTCTGTGTTTCTTCAACCACCAACCATCTGTTTTAGCCAGAATGTGATGGACACGGCAGTGTCGTTCAGCCGGACCGGGGTAGTGGTTGTCCCTCCCACCTGGGTACCGGTGAGCGCCCGGCCCCCACACCTGACGAACCCTTCTTGAACTACACTTGCGGGAACCCGCTTCCTGTATCGACAGTTTTGGGTCCAGAATGCGCGTCACGCTGGCATATTTCATGATTGCTTGATTCATTCGTCACTAAATGCACCCCGCCGCAAATCGTCCTCCTGGCGCGCGATGCCTTTCATCGCCCAGTCGCCGCCCTTATATCGACCCTGCTACAAGCGCATGTTGGGCTGACATTCGAGCTGAGCGCGCCGCGTCGCACAGCTGCCGCATGCTATCGATGCCTGCTGAGCCATGAGGCTCAACTACTGCTTTCGGCGGTGGCAGCCCTACTTTCGTCGAAGAGCTGTGCTCGATTGGTGCGCCACCAAGATAGCCATGTCGGGAAACACGGAGCGAAGTGCAACCGTCCCGCGTCCTGCAACGCATATAACCAAGCCCGAGGTCCACACGATACTTTTGGCCTGACAGATGCGCTACATGTCAACTTACATTAGTCCCATCCCATGACAGTGGCCATGAGGATCAGCTTCGATGATTGCGCAATCAAGTTCAGCAACAACGCCACGCTGCAGCATCTATACGGCTATCATGGACCTCTAGTCGGCATCAAGTATAACCAGACGACGCAAATCACTCGCGCGGGTTGCCTTGCAGTTTGTGGTACTGGGACTGATTACTACACGTGGAATGATGTCTCGAGCACTCTGACCACATGGATCCTACCGGTCGTCGGCACCATGCTTCAAGCACCTTTCGAGAGTAACTCCACCAGACGGACGCTTCTAGCTCTCGCGCGGTGGATCGGCTCGCCAATCGCATCACTCTCATATGTGCTGTGGAACATCAAAGTCTCGGCAAAGGCAGCCCTGATGGTCGACATGGCTGTAAAGTACGATGAAACGCCGGATCGCAAAACCGACTTTGGCAGCATGCGGGATTCAATGTATCTACTTTTGGTGATGAATCAGTACGCGCTGAAACCCGATGTTGTGCAGTATAGCAAGAAGGAGGCCGAGTGTCTGTTGCGCATCGCCTTGTTCAGCAGAGATCTGGAGTTGACCGACACGAACAAGTCGCTGCGAGTCATGCGGCGCATTCTGGCTCGTGAACTTCGTGAGATGAGAAGGAGAGGAGCTGTGCCAGGTGAACACTCGTCTTTTGGTCTGTCACTCTCGTCACCCTCAGCTAACACGTACACAGTCTTCGTATCGATCGGGTGGTTCTTGTTTGCCTTTGCGTTGTCGGTCGAAGGCGCCTTCAACAACCTTGGCCAGAACACAACTGCCCACGATCTTGCTCTGGGTTGTCTGCTCGCCTGGTTCCCCATACTCATCATGTGCTCGGTCGTTGACCGCAATCCGATCGCCGCCGAAGCTATTCGAAAGAAGCTGAATGCATTAGTTGATCACGTCCGAAACGCCTTGCACAATGAGGAGCATCGCAATCACTTCATGGAGACGTTTCGAGACCACCCCGAATTTGAAAAACTCAAGATCAGGGTTGACGACATTGCCAACGCTGAAGAGAATGCATATGAGTTCTTTGAGGACTTTGCTGGTCAAGCACGAGTACGTTGGCATTATGGCGCGGCACATCCCATCCTCTCTGACATCGAAGACTGCTACATTGCGCACAAAGGTCGAAATTGGCTAGCCGATGAACGCGATGCACGCATGAATCTAGTTCTAGGAACGATCAACGCCGAAGGGCTGATGTGGTTTGACATTCGCGAATTCTGGCAGATTGCGAGTGCAGTTTTGATCGTTGCTGGCAGCTGCGGTGGCGCATTCGCTTTGAGCTACTTTACACCGACCGTTGGCTTGGGGTGTAGGAGTGGCGGCTACACCATATTCTTCTGTGTTGCGCTCGGGCTCATCATCGTCGAGATGACCGTGTGGTTGGCAACGTCACCTTACCAAATGAACGTGCCGTGGCTCGATTGGATCACGAGACGCCTTCGTACTTACACGGTTTTCAAGACACTTGAAGACAACACGCAACAAAGATGGTCAAATCTGAAGCGGACGACATCAAGTTTCTCCTTCAAGGTAGAGTCGCAATTCATCAGGCTGGTCGTGTGGTTTGTGCTTTTGGTGCCTACCAGAAACAGAAGAGCGAAGAGAGCCAGTGTCAAAACCAATCTAGAAAAGGCCATCCGACGGATTGGAGCATTGAGCACGCAAAAGAAGTGGGAGCGTTTCTTCTTCCGCCCCATTGAAGTATTTAACGCCACTTGGCTGGTGAGTGCATGGTCGTCTTGCCCCTCTCGCATCCTGCACACAGTGCACACTTCCAACCCCATCCATTGTATTTCTCCGACCTGTCACTGACAACAAATAGGTCTATATTGTCCTCGCGCAGACTTTTGGCTGGTACAAGACATGCGATTGTGTCACTAGCAACTGGGCTGGCAAAGGAGGCTACCTCGACTTTTCAGTTCAGGATACGTCAAACAGTGTATGGGTGCTTTGGTATTGGACCGCCGGTACTCTCATGACTGGATTGGTACTCTTGTTTTCCATGTTCTACATCACAGTTGAGGTATGCCCAACTCATTCCGGCTCACTATTTACATTCTAACACATCGACAGTGGTGCCAGCAATCCTTCCTCTCCACCGAAGACTACGATGCTGCAATGGATGGTTTGCGCATGACCCGCGACTATAGGTTATTGACATATTGGTTCCGAGCGATATTTCGCTTTGTATCTCGTTTTACGTTCGACCCACTGGAGTCGTTAGGCGTAAAGTTGGGACTCATCAGGTCGCGACAAAAGACTTTGGTCTGGACAAAAGGACATACATATGATCCTGAACCACGAGAACAACCTCCAAGACCCACAAGACATGAGGCGTCACCTTCCATAGAGCTGACCATGTACCCCGATACCTTTCGTCCGCGGGAGGACTCGGCCATGCAGGAAACTCCAGCAATGGCGCATTCATTGTTTCCACCTGCAATGACAACGCGACGTCCCCCCAACGAGAGCGACGCATCATTCACCGAACCGACGCTTCCCATCTACGAACAGTATCGCACGAGCGATGAGTCAAACAGACCACTTGTTCGACGCCCATCGGACGTACATCGCTCGCACGCAGCTCCAGCAGATCGAGCTCGCGCCCGCGGTGATGGTCGCCGCCGCAGTAGCGAGATCACCGAAGGGCGCTCAAGCAGCGAGTACATGTTATTCCCAGCATCACCACCTGCAGATCGGCCAGTGTTCGGTGGATGGCTTGGGCTCAGCACGGTACAAAACAGACAACGTTACCAGCGCGCAAACTCGGATCCAGGGAACCCGCCGTTTGAGACTGGCATAGAAGGTGATCAAGGTGGTCTAGGTATCATTGTTGATGAGCATGTGGGTGGACAGCCTGGTCCATGACAAATTATAATAGCTGTCGCTTCAACCACTCCAACTGATCATTCCCTCACCCACGCCCGGGTCTAAATCGCAGTTGACATACTCGAACGTCGCATCGCTCTCCCCAATCACCGAAACTTCATGCCAGGTTCTAAACTTCCTCAAATCACCAAACTCTTTGTAATGCGCCAGTGCCCCACGGTAGATCTTCAAGTGCGACTGATGCGTATGCGCCCATCTCTCCAGATCCTCCAGATTCGCAAAGAAGCCCGCGCCACATGATTCTTTCTTTTGACGTGCGTTGGGATCATATGGCAAGTCAGCGTTCTGCATGTAGCGCAATGCAATGGCGCCCGTGTCCGCGGGATTTTGCTGCAAGTATTGTAGACCCGAGCGCAGTGTGGGCTCCAGTTTCTGCTCGTATGCGTCGGCTTCCATTTGGCTGCAATTCTCCCAGTATTGGCCTGAGCGGATGTGCACGAGATTGGCGTGGTTAGTCCCGAGGAGGTGTTTGCCTCTTCCACTCGTCACAGTAGTTGAAGGCGGAGACTCTGCAGCGCGAGGAAATAGGTCGTGAGCGGAATCTGGAATACGATCGCGCGCGGCGCCCCAGTATGCAGACAACGTGTGCTCGACGGTATCTGCGCGGGGAAGACGCGCGAGACCGGGCAGGTAGTCGAGGCCCGAGTAGTTTGTTTCGAGACGGGAGACGGAGCTGGTGAAGGTTTCGCGCCAGAGGCCGATTGAAGGACTCGACAGGCTGGAGTGTATAGACGACAACGAGAGTTTCTCCATACTCGATTTATGCTTCTCCAAGTCATTCCAGTAACATACCCACACGGCAACGTCTTTAGTTGAGTCGTCCTCGATCACGGTGAATGATTCGTGTGTCGCAGGGCCGTCGTCTTGCACAAGCCATTTTTTGACCTGCTGGATTGCTTGAGCTGCGGAATTCGCAGCCTCATTGTCGTCGATGTGCTGTTGTACTCCGATATATGCTGTGTAGACCTGCTTGACATCCTCGGGTAAGCTCAGTGTCCAGCGCGGAATCGGCACACGATGGTTCTTCGGCTTGTGGAATGGGTAAATACGGGCTGGACACGACATCCTTGCAGGGTTTGCATGGATCGATATGATATTTGAGCGTCAATCATAGGTGAAGCATATATGTCGGTTGTCGTGTAGGAAAGACGTGCGCGTGTTTAGCGTCTAGGTGCCGCAGCTGCTAGTATAACTTAGCCGCGGAATCTGAATTATGTCCGAGAAAATGCTGTAAACTAGACGACTTGTTATCAGGGTCAAAGGCCACTTGCTTTTCCTCGACAATTGCAGACGATGATAACCAGGCGTCACGAGGTGGTGCGCAAGCCTGGATCGCGAGTTCGAGATTTACCCGTGTACGGAGGGAGCGCCTGCTTGCGACTTCCCCTTGTAAATGGCTGAACAGAACATCCCGTCCGTTCATGAAAATCTCGTCATTCGCTGACCAACGAGCCGTGTGATCTTCATCTCCAAGAAGGAATTATTATTTGGTGCTCGCTGTCGTGGCTGGTTAATCTCGGTAAGCATAGTCTCGATTGCTGCTAGTTCAGCCTCACCCGGTACTATTCTTTTCACCCCTGAGTTTAAGGTTCGTGAACATCTCAGTGTGCTAGGAACAAATACTTCGTCAGCTGAAGTCGACAAGCCACGTTCTGGCCTAATCTGGTTCTTGGCGACAGCCACGACTTGCCATTGCGCCCGAAAACAGCAATCCTGGCAGCCACAACTTGCTAATGCGCCCGAAAACAGCAAACTTGGCCCCTTCGAGGCTCACTTAGATACATGGTGTCATGCCGATACTTGAAAGGGGTGTGGGCGATGCGGTAGAATATAAAGTGTTGCGTCGGGTCGTCTTTGCTCCATCAACACGCTTTTCATCGTTTGTCCTCAAGCGCGTTTTCACTCGATAACTTACTTAATATAATCTTTAATCAACAATGCGTGTCGCGCTATACTTGGCTTTCTTTGCCACTGCTGCGTATACACAAAAGGTATCTCGCGATGGTAATTGTGGGAGTCGGTCCGGACAGACCTGTCTGAAAAGTTCTTTTGGTGACTGCTGCAGTCAGTACGGGTATTGGTAAGTACAGTCCACTCTAGCAATCAAACGTCAAGGATCGTCAATTAACAATTCGGCCTCAGCGGTGCTTCTTCAGCGTACTGTGGAAAAGGCTGCCAGTCGAAATTTGGACGCTGCGGCGGGAACATCGACAGCAATGGTGACGGAAAGCTCAAATCTAGCCGCAATGGTAAATGTGGCAAAGGGACTGGCCTGACCTGCTTCGGTTTCAATACCCAAGATACTTGCTGCTCGCAATACGGGTTCGACACTATATCGTCCTTCAGTCGTACACCGCTAACAATGTCACAGATGGTGCGGTGGCTCTAACGCTTACTGCGGGAAGGGCTGCCAGAAGGGTTATGGAGAGTGCGGTGGTACGAAATCGTCGTCCGCGCGAGCTTCCTCGACTATGCGAGCATCACCGTGCTTCTATGCACCCATCATCGGTTAGCACTTCCACTCGTTCGACTTTGGTCACGTCGACATTATCTCGTGCCGTTACTCCTGCCGTCTCCACTACGCCCACTGTCACCAGCACTTCAGCTAGCTCGAGCACGATGTCTTCCTGGGTGTCATCATCCTCTGCTACATCATCCACATCAGCTGTTGCTTCTTCGACTGAATCGTCGTCCTCCGCTGCAGTGTCCATCCCCGGAACCTCGTCATCAGGTGTCGCATCCACAACTTCAGCAACGTCCACAACAGTACAGGCAACTTCAACGAGTACTGAATCTTCTGTGATCGAGTCATCATCCTCGACCGCAACCACGCCGTCTTTGTCTTCATCCGAAATATCTTTAACAACAGTCTCATCTACAGCAACATCTGTGTCGCCAACCTGCAGCTCGACGCTTGTCAATATAGGAGTCCAGCATGAGGGCGAGTGTTCCGGTATTTGCGATACCATTGCAATCGTTTCTGGCACATGCCAAACGGTTTCGTTTGACTCTGAGAAGTTCAATTTGCACATACAGGCTTTTTGATGGCCCTTGTCCCACTCCTTCAGCTATTTCGTCAGCTATTTCGTCAACATTCGAGTCTTCATCTTCTATGCTCAGTTCTTCAACAACCGAGTCATCTTCTCCTTCTGCGCCATCCACGACTCCATCTCCCTCGGCATCAGAAGTAGTCTCAAGCTCTGCAGTATCATCTTCTCCCTCTGAACCTTCAACGACTCCATCTCCATCCGCATCAGAAATAGTCTCAAGCTCTGCAGTATCATCTTCAGCTCCCGCTCCTACTCCTACGATCGGCAATCCAGGTTTTGATGCATTTGCGCCAGGTGTCGCCCCGAGCCCGTGGGTCCTATCTGGCGCTGCGTCTATTGCTAGTGACACTGTATTCCCTAAACAATCCCGGCCGAATGTGTGGTAAGTTTATGTACCTCAAAGCTTTATGACAGCTTGATAGGAGTGGATCTATCATGAACTTACGCTAACGAAACGTTCACTTAGTCTGTTCCGAATCCCGACTGGCCGCACAGGGGCAATCTCGCAAATGGTCGATAATCTTGACAGCACGAAAAGCTACCGCATTGTCTTTTACCACCTCAAATTTGATACGCCTCCTGCCAATGCTTGCACTATCCGCACAACTATGGGTGGCTCAGAAATTAGCTTAGTCGCGCTCCAACCTCCTCGTAACGATGGCGTGTTCGCAAAGATCGTCTCAAACCCGTTTCAGCCATCAGCATCTTCTCTGCGATTGGAAATCACAATAAGTTGTACCGCTGGCCAGCTTAACAGGTCGCTGATAGATGATGTTTCTATTGAAGAGGTTCTATAGTCCTTATCGCTCAATCTTCTTGGGATGAATTAATTGGAGCTTTGATCTAGTTAGCTAATAGTACCCCCTCTGTTTGGGCTGAATTCTGGTATCTTTCCTCATGTCACTACGACTTTGTTACAGCCCATTCCATGCTTCGCTTGATGGCCGCATCCTGGTCAGCGACTGGCTCATACCCGAGTCGATTCTTCGCCTTCTCAATTGACCAGCAACAACTCTTATCCAAGTAATCCATGTTTTGCCTACGGAGCTTTGGTGTCACTGTGCCTAACGTGAAGATGCTGTATGCCCACTCGGTAACAGACGCAATCATTTGCATAGCCATCATCGGGAGGACCGTAACTTCATTGAGCTCGACAGGGTGGCCCATAGCAGCGTAGCATCTGCGCACGAAATTGAAGAAGGGTTCTGCTCTGCCATCAGAGACGAAGAATGCTTCCCCAGCGACACCAATCTCGGTATCAGGATCCAAGAGGGCTCGTGCAGCCAGAATATGGGCTTCTGCAGCTTTTCCGACGTAGACGAACTCGAACAGCTTCTTATTTTGACCGATCTGCATCTTGTGCTCGTTCTTGCGCACGCTCGAGACCAGCTGCGGCATCAAGTTGTTGTCACGTTCGCCATAGATGCCGGGTATGCGGATGACAGCAGTGCGAAGCTTTGCGCAGTTGGATGCCTGAACCGCGACATCTGCAACTGCCTTCGACATGGCGTAAGGATTTGGATGGTGGTTTTCATCGTACAGCTTGGCTTGGTCCTCTGTGAGCGGCTCTTCGCTGGGCTCCACCGCCGAGTCGGACGAAGTGTACACAAAGGCTCGCGTGTCCACGCATGCTTCAGCACACTCAAGCAAAACCTTGGTGCCTCGAACGTTGGTCCTGATGAGCGCCGCTGCCGTGTCGACCGATTTTGGAGATGCTGCGTGTATGACGACCTGGGGCCTGAATGCGTCGAAGATGGCCTGGACCTCCTCTTTTGAAGCGATATTGGAGGGATGAAGAGAGATGCGGTCGTCCTCTGTGCGCGCACGTGGGTTGCGACTGATGATGGCGACGGAAGTGATGGGATCGTCGAGCAGCTTTTCCACAATGTGCGAGCCTAGAAAGCCGCTACCACCAGTTACGAGTACCCTTTCCAGCGACGGCATTTTGGGCTGAAGATGAAGAATTCAACGCGGCATGCTTCAACCATTTATCCTCAAGCTCAGATTACGCCCTACGCCCCGCCCCGCCGCAGCGCCAGCGACAACGTGTTTCGATAGTGGAAAGACTGCTATAGCATCGCCATGTTCAATCGGTAAGTCGAATCAAGCAACGTGGTTTCTACGAATAGTCATCACCCCTGCGACATATTTGTCCCACCCGTCCTGGGCGGGGTGACCATTGACGATAGATGTGTTCAAACAGACTTCTTCTTACCTTGGCGATATCAGCCGCGCATTGCATCTTGTCGTCGAAGGTTTGTCGAACGAGATGGTGTTTTAGGGTGTGTCAAAGACCGCCTAGAACGAACGAAGCAATGTAAGTCGAAGTGGCTGTGAACATGTCGTCGACTGCAACCGGCCGAAAGCGACCAGGGTGCAACAAACAGCGACCTACTCCAGGAGCTGGAGCCATACACATTATCGCTAGGCTTCTATCGTGCCTTGTATCCATTGCGTAGCTCTCAGCTATTGGAAGCCCCAATTCATCTTTCGTTTTAGTTGGTGACCAGAAGTAGATAAGCTCGAATGTCGAAACCGCCGGATGCTTGTAGACGCGCCAATCGCGCTGCTCATAGGTCTTGATATTGCTCTCGGCCTACAGCAGAACGTAAAAGAACATCGCCGTTGAGATGATTGCGTGTGCGAAGACGCTGTTACGCGGAACGGCCCCTCCCACCCCGGCACCGTCCGCGCCACCCCAGACCCTGTTTCATCCCTTTCGAGCCTGCGTCGCCAGCACACGCGCCTTCAGCCGCAAACCTCAATCCACGATCTTTTCTCCGATCTTCGAATTCGTTGAGTTCACATTCATTCTTCCGTCCACTTCCTATCTTTTTTTGGTCGCGCAAACTTCCTTCAGCTCGGGTGAATCCTGAGATCGGAACCAGCTCAAGCGACATGCGAAACCGTTGATTTGGACCCAATCCGGAGCTATTCACCCGCTGCAACAACATCAGTAATGGCCCGACTCAAAGAGCGATGGGGATCTTTTGAGACGAATCATGCGAAGATGCGCACAATCATTGAGACGGTGAAGCCCTATGTTCCACCAATAAACTTCATCACGCTACACTATGCATACTTCATCAGCATGACGCTCCTTGGTAGCCTTATTTTCTGGGGCGCGTCTCACCCTGCAAGAAGCATAGGATGGTGGGACAGCATGTTCATGGTGATGAGTGCCATGACCGCGACAGGCCTCAACACCGTGAACGTCAGCCAATTAACTGTATTCCAACAAGTCGAGCTGGTAGTTTTGATGATGATGGGGAGTCAGGTCCTGGTGTCGTACTTTACAGTCGCGTTCAGGAAGCACATGTTTGAGAAAAGATTCGAGGATGTTGTCAAGATGGAGAAAGAGAAGCGACAGGCACGAAAGGGTGACATTGGTGCGGTAGTCGGGATGACGGGCGCGATGTTTGGGATGCCAGTCATGGGGTCATTTGGGAAGGGCAGGAAGGGTATGCCACCAAGGAATAAGGCAATGGTTACGGCGATGACCATTCCTGAGGCCGAGGAAACGGAAATGCCACCCGGCACGCCAGTGGGCCAGACGCAGACTCGGCCGTCACTCAGTGAAAGAGAACGGAGTGCGCCACAGCATGTTGGGTTTCTTGATCCCATACGAGAGCGTGAGCCTCACAAAAGGCCAATGTCAGCAACGACAGGACATTCAATCTACAACGTGCAGAGCCACCAGACCATGTCGGAACGCCGCCGCTCACTTGGGGAAAAGTCTACGCTAAACGATGGCTTCAACGTGCAGTCATTCGTCAAGGAGCAAAAGCGCAGCATTGGCCGCAACGGGCAATTCTTCAACCTGTCATCAGATCAAAGAGAGTACCTGGGTGGCGTGGAATACCGCGCGCTAAAGTTCCTCTTCATATTCGTTCCCGCGTACTTCATTCTCTGGCAGCTGTTCGGCGCGATAGCACTTGGGGCGTACATGTCCGTCTACGAAAAGGAAGCCTGCGCCGTCAACGCTCAGAACCCGTGGTGGGCTGGCATCTTCCTGGCTATTTCAGCGTACAGCAATGCTGGCTTCACCCTTTTGGACGCGGGCTTCATACCGTTCCAGTCTTCGTACTACATCCTGTGCGTTGTAACGCTCTTGTCGCTCGCTGGACCTGCTGCCTTTCCGGTCTTTGTGCGCTTCCTCGTTTGGAGCATGTCCACACTTCTTGACCTGTTCTCCAAAGACAAGGAGTATGGCATATGGAAGGAAGGCTTCGACTTCATTCTCAAATTCCCACGACGCGTATACACCAGCATGTTTCCCGCTCGAGATACCTGGCTTTTCATCGCAACTTTTGGTTCATTCGTGGCGGTCGACTGGGTCCTGATTCTCGTTCTCGGCATTGGGAACCCGACCATGGAAGCCATACCGCTCGGTCGCCGTATTTTCATCTCCCTCTTCGAAGGCTTTTCAATCCCGTCGGGAGGATATGCCATCGTCTCGCCCTCGGCAATGTACTTCGACGTGCAGGTGCTGTGGCTGGTTATATTTTACACCGCTGCGTACCCACACATCATCACTATGCGCAAGACCAATGTTTACGAGGAGCGCTCACTGGGAATTTACGAAGGCGACGAGGCGGAACCAGAACAGCTTCACTCCGCGTCCAGCTCGCTCTTCGACGTCGACGCCGCAATGCCCTCTCTACCGTCCTCTGTCCCACAGCCAGAAAAGTCATCACTCGCGCCCATCAAATCCCTCGGCAAAGTCGGCGTCCGCGGTACCGCCTTCGTTGGTCGCCAGCTCCAGCGGCGCATGACGGCCTTCAACGGTGTTGGTGTCGCCCACGCGCCAGCCACAACCACACCTGCTCCCTTGAAGCGATCAGTCACCATGGACTTCAATCGCGCGACATCCGTTCACTCACTCACGCAACACCCACCGACAAATCCGCCCTCTCTCATCAGCCAGCAGGTCCGCGGCCAGCTTTCCCACGATGTCTGGTGGATCGCATTCGCCCTCTTCCTCATCACGCTGATCGAAACACACCACTCCATCGGAGATCCGCGCACCTACAGCGTCTTCACCATCCTGTTCGAGATTGTGAGTGGATACACGACGATCGGGATCAGCATTGGGCTGCCGGATCAAGCGTACAGTTTCAGCGGTGGCATGTTCACTGGCAGTAAGATTGTCATGATTCTGGTAATGCTACGAGGTCGGCATCGTGGACTGCCTGTTGCGCTCGATCGCGCAGTGCGACTGCCGGGGAAGAAACTCGGAGAGATCGAAGAAGAAGATGCTGAGATTCGAAGTATGTTTTCGCAGTAGAAGAATTCAACGTAGTTATTGTGTGCACGTTACTATGTATCATTGTCACTCACAGTCTTCGTGCTCGCAAGTAGGGCAATGGTTATTAATCGTGGCCATGATGTGCTGATCGCTCCCGGTCACGAATCCCTCGTCGATTTTACGCCATGGCAGAGATTTCGCGGTTCGTGCAGGAGCTCTCGTTAGTACACGCGCACTTCAACTCATTTCCAGGCAAAGATTATCAATCATCATCTACTGCTCCGGTGCCTACCCAGGAAAAGCGCTTGAATCTTATCTAGTTTCTCACTCAACGGACACCACCTTACCAATATTATTCGCCGCTCACATAGCTTATGTCTCTTGCCGTTAATCTCACAGTATCGTCACCAGTTGCTACATTCATACGTACGCCCGGAGTCCAAAAAGTGTAGGGGACTCTGGAAAAGGACTATCCAGGTACATTTGCCTCTGCTACTTCAAAGCTTTTTAGCGCCTTGCAAGGTATCAATACTTTATAGAGTCTGTCCAGGTTCGTATATGAGATCGCAGCTGCTCCCTCACAGTATCTTGAGTCTAGACAGACATTTCATCTCGCATTTTTGGAAATTCGACGATGTCCCATATTTCCAGACCGCCAGCTCTTACAAACAGTCTCTCATACCAAATATGAAAGCTGCGCTGCACGTCCTTCACGCATGTGCTTCTCGTGCGTCTTGAGCAAAGTATTATGGGTTCTTGTAGTAAGACTACGCCTCTCCTAGTCTTCCCATGATTGTTGGTCGTGTTACTAGAGCGACTCGCAAACCCAGCGCCTATCATGGTCAGGGTCTTGCTCTCAACGCCACTCTGCATCAGGGCAGCAGCTGAATTGGTGATGTGCTCTCTCATACGCATCCGGTATGGGGACGCAAAACTGCAGTGAACGTAACGACGGCGAAAATAGGTATTTGCTGGCGAGTTCAGTCGCCCCAGCTTATGGTCTGGTGCAGGAAATTGAGAGAAAGTAGGGCATCAATTCTTCGTATTAAGGTTTTATCGAAGCAAGATGCTCCCATTTTTCTCCCTAGATAACCAATCTTGTCCTTGTATTGTCTCCTTGTGCTCCCCGGTCGACCCCGGACAGTAGGAGAAAATACACATCGACGGGGAGAACCTTTCTATAAAGCCAAGTATAAACTGAAACACATTGTATTCGATATAGTGGATTCGACAAGCTAGATCAAGCTTTAACCATTATTCTCAGGATTCAAAGTAAGAAGAGTAGTAACGATATTGTCGAAAACGGAATCAGATGACGCACTAGTCAACTGCGTGTCTTTTTCCGCTTCAGCTCTTTCCATCGCCGATATGACTTCTAGCCGTAAGTATGAATGGATTATATGACAAAGCTATTACTTACGATTTTGACTTGTCCACACGCAGTCTCTCATTCCGAGGAACGGTTTGTCCTTTATCTGGCGCGACCCGAACATGATGCTGTCATCTCTGTCGCATAGAAGGCCCATGTGGTATAACCTGTCTGGAAGTCCACGTCCTGGTTCAACGAAGGGCGTCAGTTTATAGGCCTTGAACTTTACCCTTCCCTCGCCAGAGGTCTTAAATGCTCTCCAAGCTCTCATAGCGTCGTCTATATCTGTGGTAACACCCTGGCCAGAGTCATATCGTCCATCCAACACCAAGGGTTTCTTTCTATATTCAGCAACCCAGAAGTTGCCGTTCGGATCAGGCTGGTCAACTGGCGGTTCTCCGTCTATTTTATCCTGAAGGTATATCCCAAACACATATTCGACATCAACACTTTCAAATGGAATTTTAGACGGTGCCGGTGGATCGCCAGGTATACTCAGGACTTCAACCTCCCTATCAGGTCGTGATTCAAGAGCACGGAGTACTACAGTTCAATTAGCAATATCTCATTTGTATAGCCTCATCCACTTGCAGTACAGACTGGTCCCAGGTTTCTGTTCCGAGACGGCGTGACAAACCCATTGGCCGAAATCTTTTGGGTTCTGAGAACAGTATGCGGCGATGTTTGCCAATTTGGCTTCGGTAGTGCCGTGAGGAAACAAATAAACTACCGTTTTGAATCCTTTTTCAATGGCCAGCTCGCCATGGACGGGATAGGTCGTGACACCTATGCCTGAATGCCATGTAGCGGGGTCATCCGGATCGGTCTGTGACGGAGGTCCGTAGTAGACGAGCCATACATCAATGCCTCCGTTCGGTTTAGCGTCCATGTGGTACTGATAATTGAGACCAAGCAGATCTTCTACCCGAGCACTCGGGAAAGTCTCGGCGGATGAAGATGAGGCCATGGTTTGGTCTTTGTGGGTTTGGAAATTTTTGGTGGGTTGTAATAGTTTTGATGCTATTTGCTTAGGGTGCAGTCTGGATTAAAAGAGTTAAGACAAAGGTGGAAACGTCCCTTATATACTTACGTTCGAGTCAGAATTGAGCACTAATGTATTTTTGACTCAGACTTCAGAGTCACTTTTGCATGGGTCACACTCATGAGTTCGGTCAGTCTTCAGTTGACACAATTATACTAGAACGCGCCCTTGGTATTATTAAAACAGTGTCCGAACATAAGCGCATCTATCATCGTTCACTACTCACTTCAATCATCCTGAAGGTCATTCCTATGCGACCAGATTAGCTTGTATTTCGGTATCTTATTCCCATTGAGGAACAATCGCTAATAGCAAATGCGGAATACACTTTAGAATTCTGTGACCTCTGCAGTCATAAAGTATTTAGAGAGTGTTGCAAAGCACTGGGCCGCAGTTCATATATCACCCATGCTAGGAAACTACATCGCACCTGCTCGGGCCCAAACACGTGCTAAAACCGAAGCTACACATTGTCAGTCTGATGTGTCAAGCATACGACCCCCGACTCAAAATTGTGCGTGTGCCTCCAGGCTACCGATTTCCTACCGCTGAGTCGTTTCTTCGCTCTGGATTTGATTGTCAAGGCTGTCTATCCAAGCATCTCTTCGTACTCGAACTACGTGCGTGACTTCCAAGTTTCATATATCGTTCGGATGGTTCCACAGTTTCTCCCACCTGCGTTCTTCCCACTCCTGCCAAAAAAAGCAAGATAAAAGACCCAACTTCACGCCCCACTTTCTTGTCGAATGACGCATTTACATTGATATGGCCTGGCCGGGTAGCCTCATCGTTTAGACATGGTCGCTACCCTATTCTGAGATGCAAAAAGTGTTAATCACTTCGTTTGCAGTACCATGGCTGATATCACTTGAAATAACACCAGTATGATGATTATAGATGACTTAACGTACACAGGGGGCTACGAAGAAAAATTCACCAAGCAACGCCTCTTAACTAAGCCTACAACTTAGACTACAAAACATTCTCAACCTTTTGGCTACCTACACTGATGACAGCTACTTTTAGAGATCTCTTATCGGGTCAAAACGACGGTTTCTCCCTGGGTTATCAGGCGCTGCAGTAGCTTTATTGTGCGCATCAGCTGCAGCGGCCGCAAGCTTTTGAGCCTCGACCACTATTTCGAGTAAGTGAATGTTACTTTTCAAATGAAGTATTGGCCCACTTACAAAACGAACTCGTTCCATAATTTGATGCATCGTCCAATGCCGATGTCCACGTGCGAAATGAACTCGTTCCATCAAATGATGCTCCCTCTAACGTCGATACCCACTTGCCAAAGTCTGTGGGATGATTCGTACAGTAGGAGACTATAGCTTCCAATCTTGGCTGCTTCTGCGCCGGCGTAAACTCGTACATCTGCATCCGCCATCCTGGCGTGGCGTATACCTTCTCTGCAAATCCTCGATTTGTAGTGACCCCTATGCCCGAATCGTGCGCATTGGCACCATCAGGATCCCTTTGGGTGACAGGCGGGAGGTATTGCACGATCCAAGCTTGGCCATTGAAATCTCCAGATGGCGCCTTTGCACGTTGACCCTGACGGAGCCCGAAAAGTTCCTCTGCAGGTTTGTTGTCAAAAGGCTCCATGGCTCTGTAAGATTTCATACCCTGTTCAAGGGCGGTAATTACTGCATTGTGTGAGCCTGTATTCCTTCACCAAGGTGTGATTGACTGACGATTTTGACTCGTTCCAAGATTCCAATCTCCGCGTTTCTCGACAACCCATTCACCAAAAGCTGTCGGATTGTCTTGACATCGCCTGCATATGTCTTCAAGCCTGGCATCTCTATCCGTTGCCCCATTTTTAAAGCGGTACATCTGTATCGTCCATCTATTTCGTTGGTAGGCCTCCCAGGCACGCGCACGTACCGTTGTGATGCCTAGTCCAGAGTTGAATTTATTCTTGAGCTTTCGGTATTGAACGATCCAGAAATGGGCGCATTCGATACCTAATTCAGGTTCCAGACGGTCTTCCGGTGTAAGACCCAAGACGCTTTCTGATTCCAAATTCCTGAATGGTTCACGTGGCACAAAAATCTCTCGAGCGCCCGATACTAGTGGAAATGTTGCTTGCTGTGTTGTCACAGCATCGTATTCGTCCATTTTGGTCTGATAGTATTGTCTGGAGAAGTCGTAATCTGTGGTGTTAGGAAACCCCATAAAGATGGAAAGGTCATTTCTTTTATACACGAGTCTGAGTCAGAAGCAAACAACATGTTGGCTCACACGGTCCATAGACTGACTATGCTCAGACTCACCGTTTGCCGGGGCTGAGCTCAACAGCCGTCATAATCTCGATATAAAATAGAGAGGCGTGGTGTTCGTACTACCAGAAGAGCGCACTGACAGGCGCACACACAGACATGACTGCTACATGAGTGTACGTACTGCATGAATCATGGTCAAAATTTCAGTGAAGCATTGCGGGCGGCTTGATATCGCTATTGAGTCAAGTAGACCACCCAAGAAATTGATTTGTGCGATGTATAGTGTCACCAAGTTCACACATGAGGACCTCGGGAGGCGCAACATTACGTGGATGGGAGTGCAACAAGGTTGTTCATGGAAATCAGAATCATTTCATTATATCTGTCACCCTGCAACGCCTCGTAATTGAACCCGAAAATCGACTGCAAAACGTTCCCTATAAACTACGTGGGCTGTGGTGTTTCATCTGTAGTTGGGTCAAAGGGCAGCTTTCCTGCAGCTTTGTTGGACGGTTTTCTTTGAGCATCACCTACAGCTGCAGGGGCCGCGCCAGCTATGTCTGCGGCATCTTTCACTGCTATGCATAAGCCAGTATTCCTCTTTAGACTTGGGATGAGCCAACTCACAGAAAGAACTGGTCCCGATCCACGAACCGGCGTTTCCACCCGGGTCCGATTCCCAGCTGCCAAAGTTTTCGGGCTGGGAAATGCAATGACTTGCAATCTGATGCCATTTCTCAGCCCGCTCTTTGTTCGTAAACTTGTACACGCGCATCGCCCATCCCGGATTAGAATGCACCCGTTTCGCAAAGTCTCTGCTCGTAGTAATGCCTAAGCCAGATCGAGGAATAGCATAGCCATCGTCAGTGATGTCGAACAGGATTGTGTCATACTTGACCAGCCAAGCATCGCCATCTGCATAAGTTTTCAACATTCCCTCAATGAATCGGTCAGACGCATTGAGCTGGAGAACTCGCTCCGAAGATTTGCCGTCGAAATACTTTCCGGGTGCCGATGCTCTCTTAGCTCGGGTGTCGGAGTCTAGTTCAAGAGCGCAAAGTACTACTACTGGTTAATCAAGACTGACCTCCTGCGAACAAAGCACCTTACAATGTTCAGTCGCCCCGACATGCTCCTTGCCTTCCACTCCACTATAAGTCCATGCACCAAAATTCACAGTGTCCGTCGAACACTTGTTATGTAGGGCTTCCAACCGCGCATCTCTCTCCCCTTCGAAGAACTTGTAATTTCGCACCACCCAGCCGGCTTGGAGCGCCTCCAAGACATGCTCACTATTTGTTGTGATTCCTATACCAGAACGCCAAGTATTGGCAGCACGGTTACATGAGGGTTTCTTCTGGTACTGGACTATGCTGAAGTCACTCTTCTCGCCAGTTAAATCGGGCCAATTACGGTAGTCTTTCCTAAGGTCCAGAATAGATTCCGTTTCGATGTTGTCAAAGGGTTCACGAATGTATGCGACATTCTCCGACCTAATTTGACGTTCTCGTGCAATTAACTTTGGAAGAGGCTGCGACATCTCTGACATTGGCGTGTTTGCTGATTGCTTTGGTGGTGTAAGGTGGGGTTCTGTTTATCTTTTCTGGTCTGGTGGTTTCCTTTGGAGAGGCTGTAAGAGAATGCTACATGAACATTGGAAAACAACTCCCTTTTATACATGATTGTGAGTCCCAAACGAGAACAATTTGACTCAAACAGTCCATGGAGTCACTCTCTTTGCACCAACTATCTGTCGGGGTTGAGCTCGTCGGGGTTGGTACTACCAGCAACGTTACCGCATTGGTAGCAGCACGCCTTCTGACGGCTAAATGAGTGTATGCGGTACGTGAATCATGATCAACCGCCCTTTACAGGTCTCCAGAGGCCATTGCGTTCGACATCAGTCACTTGTGTGACCAAACAAAGCAATGACCACCAGCTTCATATAGAAACAACCGCTCACCTCCAAATGTCACAACACCACACTCCGCACAAAGTACATCCCACTTGAATGACTCACACTCTTAATTTCTGCTTCGTTTACTATCTCATCGCTCGCGCGTTCTACCTTTCCAACCGCCGCCACCTCACACTGCTCGACTATGACGCTTCCACTCCTTCTCCATTTACAATGGGCGCCATCTCTTTTAACATCTCGCGCACACCAATCTCAATCTACCCTTCATTCTCTCCCAACCATCCATCACTCCCTCCCCCACGCCTCCAACGCCCCCCTCAAAACCCCCTCATCCCTCGGCTTAAACACAACCCGATAATCCCTACACATCGTGACCAGACTCGTGGGATCCGCGCTGCCTCTAACCGGGTGCACATCGACCTCCGAATCCTTGATAATCTCAAAGCTCCCCAGCATACGCAGGAAAACAAGGTACAATTCGCGGTTCGCGAGCAATGAACCTGCGCACATGCGGTAGCCAAGGCCGTAGGTGAACAAGGGCGCGTCGGAGTGCGAGAGCCAGCGTGCGGGGCGGAAGGTTAGTGGATCAGACCATATTTCGGGATCTGGAAGAGGGAGGGTTAGTGGGTGGGAGGGAGATGGGGAGAGGAGAAGGACGAACCCATATTACACGCCCATGCGTTGAGGTAGATGGTACTCCCCGCTGGAATAACCTTGCCCTCGTACGTCACATCTTTTACGCTCGCGCGCGGCAGATTCAGTCTCAAGACGGTGAAGTAGCGCAAACACTCGCGCACCAGCGCGACGATGTACGCGCATTTCTGGTCGTCGTAGGCATCTGCCAGGGGCTGCAAGGCGGGGTAGTGCTCGCGGATAGCCTTGATGGCTTCGTCTTGGATGTCGGGGCGTTGGGCTAGGAGGGCGATGGACCATTGGACTAGGGTGGTGATTGTGTCGAGGCCGCCGGATAGCATGGTCAGGCTTATGGATGTTAGTTCCTCCTTGCTTAGAGCGGCTTCTTTGTCTTGGATGATGTTTGCTTGGATACAGGGTTTGTGTATGCCCTTTTCCATTCTATCGTCGAGGTCCTTGTTCAGCTTGGTTAGATAGACGTCGCGTCGCCGCCGCATATCTCTCGCAGCCGCCGTTCCCTTACTAAACGGATTCAAGCGCAGGATTGGGATATAGTCTTGTAGATTCCCTGTCGTGCTACGGAATTTACTTATCATCGCTTCGACTTCACAGATTTCGTGGAACATGGGGTCGTGTCGGCTTCCCATGCGTGTGCCCCAGTTCAGCGTGAGGGCGAGGGATAGGGAGAGGCGCTCGATCATGGGCATGGGGTCTACACCTTGAGTACCTGCGGCTCCGGAGTCGAACGCGTCTTGGATGAAATCTTTGGTCTCCAGGTCCAGGTGGGAGATGTATGTGGCGATGGAGGGTTTGTTGAGCGCACTGGCAGCACCTTTGCGGCGACGTTTGAGCGAGTCGTTGAAGGGACTTGTGCCGATTGTTGTGCCAGCTGTGTTGGAAAGGACTTTGTGGAAGGTCCAGAAGACGGGGCGGGAGCTGAGGGCCTGGCTGTTCGCACCGAAAATCTGCTTCGCTGCTGCAGCGCTGTTTACCACTATAACAGGCTCATTGCCGAGCTGGATTTGGTAGACGGCACCATAGGTTTTGCTCCATTCTCGATACTTCTCGGCAGCATTGTACTTGATGTCTGGGATGTTGCCAACGATTGGCCAGTTTGTGGGTCCAGAGAAGCCTTTGATGCGGCGTGCATAGCGTGCGTATTCGTTGGTAAGAATGTACGATATCGGCAGTACGAGTAGTAGAACGATGATCGAACGGACTGGGTGTTCCAGAAATTGGGCAGAGATGAAGTTGATAGTCAGCCCGATCATAGTGGGCAAATGGTGAATTACTCAGGGTAGAATCCCGCGCATAGCACGAAGACGCGTCTCACCGTCGGTTTATACATCTCGCGACGGTGTACCCCGGATTTCCATGTCGTGGTAGCGGCTAATGCGGGGAAAGCGTGATGTTAGAGCGCGGAATTAGCGACACAACGCGGAAGTCTCCGCCGAGGCTGAGAGAGGCTTTCTTACTGTGAGCAGAAGTATTGGCTCGTTGAGTCAAGTGCATGAGGCTCGATTCCGCGCACGTGACCTGCCCATCTATCATCGTCCTGCCCGATGTAATTCTCACCATCCCACTCAAATGCAGATTTGACAACATCGACGGCGAAATATTGCGCCCGGAGCAGATGATCTCAATATTAAGAAGAGTGAGCGACAAACCTATCTGCTCTAATACCAACAAGATCGAAGCTGCAAGGCGGTCACACGACTGCGAATTGAGCCGTATGTCATCACACTTCATCTCATCTATCCTCATGTATGCGGCTCTTCTCGATGATGATGAGTGGCAGCCACAAGTCGCATACGTGAGTGGTAGATTAATGCTGACGGCAGTTGCAAGCGAGCGCGCGGCAGGGATGTCAGTCTTGGTGCCCGTTGTCCCATCTGTCATCATCAACTATGTCTTATCAAAACACGGTCCACCTCTTCCGCTTCCATCGGCCCTAGTTTTCACCGAAGAAACAAACTTTCCTGTCCACGCACACGACACGCCTCTGCCCCTTTGCGGCTGACAGCGATCATCTCCGAAGCAGGGACGTCTCCTCGTGCTCCCTTGCCGCGCCCGTGCTGTTGGATAAGAACAACATGATCTCACGGCTTCGCACATGAGTTCCGCAAACCGAGGGTGGTTGCAGGAGGGTATGATTCGCGGACACATGCTGGGCAAGAACCTGCTGCCCGGCGACGAAGAGCTCGGCAAGAAGGACGACGACCACAGATATCTTCCCGCGCGGCGGACGGGCTGGTCGATATGGAACCACAGTTTTCGCTGGCGGCGGCGAAGGATATTGCTGGTTGTCGCAGGGCTGGCGCTGGTGTATATGATTATGAATGGTGCTGGAAATGTGTCAAGAAGAGCCAGCACGACGGGATATGAGGCGTCGTATGCTTCCGAGGATGGCAACGAACCGACCGGACCGCCCAGGGGAGTGCAGGCGCTGGACAATACGACGCCGCATACATTCGACGGGCGCATACGATACTACCGCCTCGCGCGCTCTCTGCGCAAATCTGCGGCGAGGACGGACGGATACGAAGCAATCAACCGGAACGTCCTCTTCGCCATGGCGAGTTTGAAGAGCGCCGCGACTCTCCTGCCGATGGTGTGCGAAATGTCCAAGTGGAGTAGGAATCACGTACACGCCGCCTTCATGGGCAGGGAGGACATCTCCATCGACGACATTCTGGCGATAAACGGAGTGGACAAGGAAAAGTGTCCGGCCATGTGGCATGATGCGCGGCCAGACTTTATGGAGTACAGCAGCGATGCGCGTGCCCAGTCGGCAGTCATCGGCGGCATGTCGCACATCCAGAGCATGGTGCATCCGCAAGTCGCCATCATGGATGACTCGACATCTGAAGAGGGCTTTTTCGTGCAGGGCATGCGGAATAAGACCAACAAGCTGGGCATCCCGCTCATCGAGCTGCCGAAAGACAAATGGGAAAACTTCATGTGGATGACACGGCTCGATACAGGATCTCTGCGGCACTGGCATGAACCAACCGTGGATATTCTGATACAAGTACCGCCCGAGTCGTCGAGCGTGCTGCGACTACTCAAGTCGATCAAGGATGCCGATTACAGCGGTCTGAAGCCGCCGCGCATCATTCTGGAGCTACCAGCCCAACTGGACGAGTCAGTCAAGAAGCACATCAAGAAGTTCAAATGGCCGCCACACGATGCTCACCCGCTTGAATCGAGTGGCTTGGTCATCAGACGGCGCATCAACAGCCACCGCGCGACGCAAGAAGATGCTGCGATTCGCTTCTTGGAGCTCTTCTATCCCACCAGTGCGAGCAAGTCGCATGTCTTGCTACTTTCGCCCCAAGCACAGCTCTCGCCGTTGTATTACCACTTTGTCAAGTTTGCGCTGCTCGAATACAAGTTCTCCAGCTTTGGCGAGGAGGATAGCGCCAGCCTGATGGGCATAAGCCTCGAGCTGCCACCAGTCCTGCTTGACGGCAAGACGCAGCTTACTCCACCGACCCTTGAGGACATGAACACGAATCGATACAAAAGACTGTCCCAAAATACGCGCAATTCGCCTTTCCTCTGGCAAGCGCCGAACAGTCACGCGACACTCTTCTTCGGAGACAAGTGGGCAGAGCTGCACTCCTTCCTTAGCAACCGCGTTGTCAAACACCAAGACTCGCCCAAGACTACATCCCGAATCAAACTCGTCTCCGAAACACTTCCCGCGTGGACAGAGTACATGCTCGAGTTCATGCGCGCCCGAGCTTACGCGATACTATACCCCGCCAAGACTTCAGAGGCACTTGTCACTGTCCATAATGAGCTTTATCACGCACCCGAAGAATTCAGCCCAAGATCAGAAGAAGAAAAGGAACATCAAACGCAGTCGCTTGACGAGCCTTTCCTCCGCGCTGAGCATCCTCAACGCCCCGTTAAGCAAGACGAGTCCAAACTCGTCCCCTACTCAAAGCCCCTCCACCTCGCGCTGCCCTTCGAAGGCGATCTCCCCGAGGTTCCCCACCTCCCCCACCTTCTTTACAACGGTGAGAAGATCCCTACTCCCAACATCTCTCAAGTTGCACTGGACTACGCCAACCAATTTCGGAGAGAAGTTGGTGGCTGTACGATCCCCAAGGGAAAGCACCGGAAGATTGTGCCTGGAGAGGCGGGCGACCTGTTTTGCTGGGGCGATGAGGAGGAGAGCGAGTGGGTTGATGATGTTGAAGAGAAGATTCTGAAGGCGCAGGCGAAGGATTGGATGATGAAGTTGGGGGATGAGGATGAGCCTGCAACGGCGTTGCCTGAGGAAACAACTAGCACGAGTACGAGTACGAGGACGAGGATGAGGGAGCTGAGTAGGCCTACTTTGGTGGTTGAGGCGGATTATGATTAGAAGTGGTGAGGCGTTAGGGTAGCCATCCGACATTGTAATGTGTATCACATATAATTTGTTGTATAATTCCAATTAAACGTCTTGTTGTAAAACTGGGTCTGTGTACCGTTGTCCAGACGTGGGCCCACATGATGTCAACACACTAGCGCAAGATGTGGCAAGGTGTGCACGGACCGCCTATGGTTTTTTGAAGTCTGAACCTCATCTCTGTTGGTCGTGACAGAAGCGCATCACCAGCTTCGCCCGCCACTCACAGCGCCTGCGTCTCTTTCTTTTCCCTACCGCGTTGTAGCATTCGTCTTTCATTCTTTAGTCACTGAATAGCCACAGACGGTGCCCACAATGCTGGCACGTGCAGCTCGGCGGAACCTCCGCAGTGATGCTGTCGTGTCGCATGCAAAAGCGTGCGAGCAATTGACGCTGCCATGGCTTTGCCCGGCGGCATTCCGACGGACGACGCATACAAGTGCGCTGTTCACAACCACCCCCACACCCGCACACACATCCGATGGGCGACGGGCCCAAAGACGCTCGACGTCGCCGCCGCGACGGCAGAGCCGCTCTCTTGCCACGACGGCCGAGCTGCAGCCCACGCCCGCACAGTCGCCCTTCCACGGCCTCATGCAAGCCTGGGGCTCCCGCACGCCCTCGCCCGAGCTCGCCCGCTTGACCTCGTGGGACCGGTCGAATCCACTCGTGCTGCGAGACGAGCTCTCGGTCCCGCAGCTGCTGTCGAAACGGCTGCCCGTCTACATGGGCACCAGTCCACTGGAAATGTACCAAAACCTCTACGCGTGTCTGCGCGTGGATCGGGTAGACCGCGCCGCCATCATCCTCGCCCGCCTCACCGACATGCTGGAGCCCTCGGCGCCTGAATTGGTCGATGCGCACAACATGTACTTCCAGACGCTGCTCAACCTTGCCCTGCAAGACCCCAAGCCGGAGAGCATGTCGCGACTGGAGGATTGGTACGCCCTCAACTTCGAGGCCAAAGGCATCAAGCCGACCTCGTCGGCGTTTGTAACGCTCCTGCGCGGAGCCATGAACTTCCTGGAAGGAGCCGCACAAGACGAGGCAATCGCCAAGTACGTGAGCATGGCACGGCAACACGGAGAAGACATGGTGGACGAGATCAACTACTCCTCCGAGTTCCCCGACGAGGAATGGAATCTGCTGATCCGCGCACAACCCGACGAATTCGAGGAGCCGCCCCGCGTCGAAGAGGTGCGCGACATGCTTGTCAACACGCCCGAGTCACGGAAAGGATTCATGGAACTTGGCCTCCCCTCCGACTTCTCTCAAAGGATCTCGGAACACATCTCGAACATCTCAATCAATCCCGTGCCACAAAAGGGATTCGGTCTGGATTCGCTCAAACACGCACTCTCCATGTTCGCCGACGAAACTGCGGTTCCCTATCCTCACGACATGGCGGGAACGCAAGAAGACAAGGACCGCCACCACGCCCACATGCGCCAACTCCGAATGGAACAGGACGGCCTAGACGCTGCTGTCCAGCGTTGGAAATTGGAAGATGAGAAGCTACAGCAAATGGGTGTCTATGGCGTCATGAATACCAAGAGCATACAGGCACTCATGTACAACTGGTACAGTGCAGTGCTACCGCTCTTCAAGAAGCATATAGAGCGGGCTAAGGAGGTTATGGCTGCTCCCACTGTGGAAGTTGGCAAGGACCCGTTACAGATCTATGGCCCCTGGTTGGAAAGATGCAAGCCAGAAAAATTGGCTGCCCTCACCGTCTCGCGTGCCGTGTCCTCAAGCTTTTCACGGGATGGTAGCCGTGATACCAAATCCCTGAAAATTTCCGCTTTAACTGTTCAACTTGGCACAGATATCATGGATTACCTAAATGCCGATGCTCAGGAACGCCGGGAGACATTTCTCAAACAGCAACGCCAGCAGTTGCGCAAAAGCTTGGTCGGACAGTTGCATAAGACGGACCAAAAGAGCGACAATTCTGAACAGAATGCTGCCCAAACCGCTACCTGGACGTCAGGCACAGTGAAAACCCGGTTTCCCGTCGAAGTCAAGACGCTCTTGGGTGCACTGTGTCTAGAGCTCCTCATGCAGACGGCTACAATCACCTTCACAGCCAACGATCTAAAATCTGGCAAGCAGCTCACCAGTACCCAGGCGGCTTTCCACCATGGCCTTGAATATGTCCAAGGAAAAAAGATTGGCTACCTATCACCTCACCCGGAGCTAGTTGGAAAGCTTCGCAAGGACTCTGTAGCGAACATCCAGCCCGTCAATTTGCCTATGATTGTGGAGCCAAAACCATGGACGAGTTTCCAGGACGGCGGCTATTACACCCAGCCACAGCGAGTTGTTCGCCAAAAGGCTGGGGACCCTGCGCAGCGCGCGTATGCCGAGTCTGCAATCGAGAATGGGGACATGGCCAAGGTGCTGGCTGGATTAGACGTTTTGGGCAAGGTCCCGTGGCAGATCAACGCGCCTATCCTAGAGGTCATGTTACAGGCTTGGAATAAAGGTGAAGGTATCGCAGGACTAATTCCCGAGAATCATGGCTTGGAGCCTCCAGTAGAACCACCCGCAGACGCCCCTCGTGTAGAGCGCGCCAAGTGGGCGAAGAAGCTGCAAGAACACGAAAACCTCAAATCTGGTTTACACTCGCAACGTTGCTTCCAGAACTTCCAGCTCGAGATTGCACGCGCATTCGCTGCCGAGAAGAAGATCTACTTCCCTCACAGTGTGGACTTCCGTGGCCGTGCATACCCGTTGTCGCCGGTTCTGAACCACATTGGCGCGGATCTTGCCAGGGGCTTGCTCAAATTTGCGAACGGCAAAGAACTTGGAACAGTCGGATTGCACTGGCTCAAGATCCACTTGGCTAACCTTTACGGGTACGACAAGGCCAGCTTGAAGGAACGCGAGCAGTTTGCCATGGACAATCTCAGCGACATATATGATTCGGCTACGAACCCTCTGGACGGCCGGCGCTGGTGGCTCAACGCCGAGGACCCGTGGCAGTGTCTTGCCTGCTGCATGGAGCTGAAGAATGCCTTCGACTCAGCGGATCCCACGCGCTACAAGTCGCAGTTCCCTGTGCACCAGGACGGAACATGTAATGGTCTGCAGCATTACGCTGCGTTGGGTGGCGACCATGCCGGCGCACGACAGGTCAATTTGGAGCCCTCCGACCGGCCTCAGGATATTTACACCGGTGTCGCTGAATTAGTCAAGGGCATGGTGAAGAAAGACGCTGAGAAGGGAGTCGATGTTGCCAAGTTCGTCGATGGCCGCATCACTCGGAAGGTCGTCAAGAGGACGGTCATGACTAATGTGTATGGTGTCACGTTCATGGGCGCCAAAAAGCAAGTCGAAGACGAGCTCAAGGCCATCTTCCCAAAGTTTGAGGAGACGGAGAAGATCCGAAGCCTGGGGATCGTGGCCATGTATGTTGCGATCAAGATCTTCGAAGCTCTGGGTCAAATCTTCAATGGAGCCCAGGAGATTCAGTACTGGTTGGGAGAGTGTGGCGATCGTATTACCACATCGCTCTCCGCTGAGCAGGTCGAAAAGATTGGACAGAGGGGCGAGGGCAAGGAGCCAACATTCGACCCAAAGTTCAAAACTCCCAAGAAGCTCACCAAGACTCATGTGACGAATATGAACAAAGCGATTGAGGCTTTCAAGACGAGCATCATATGGACGACGCCGTTGAAGATGCCCGTGGTCCAGCCCTACAGGAAAGATTCAACAACCAGGGTTCGTGCCAAGTTCCAGGACATCACCGTGGTGAAGCGTTCCTCCCACGACATCGTCGACAAGCGCAAGCAACTGCAAGCCTTTCCACCAAACTTTATTCACTCGCTTGACGCGACCCACATGACTCTTTCTGCACTCAAGTGCCACGAGCTCGGCCTGGATTTTGCCGCCGTCCACGACAGCTTCTGGACACATGCATCGGACATTCCCAACCTCAACGTCATCCTTCGCGACGCTTTCGTGCGCATGCATTCAGACGATATTGTTGGCCGTCTGGCCGAAGAGTTCAAAGCGCGCTACGCCGGTGCCATGCACATGGCCAACATCTCGGCGAGCTCCGAGGCTGCCAAGAGAATTCGTCTATGGCGCGCTAATCATTACGGCAGTGGACGGGGATCACCATCCAAGATGGCTGGGGGTCTGAGGACTGTTAAAGCTTCAACCGAGGAGATCGAATTGGAGTACAAGAGACAAAAATTACTCAAGAGTGATAACCCCGAGGAAGTCAAACAAGGGCAAGAAATGGAGACACCGACCAGCATCTGGCTCCAGCACCAGGATCCCAAGGCACTTACCTCCCACCGTCTCGGCTTGATCGGAGAGACCAAAAAGGAAAAGAAGAACAGATACGACGAGATGCGCGACAAGGTGCTCGACCGCGAAGCCGACGTTATTGCGGAAGAAAAAGGACAAGAAGATGCCGACATGCCATCTGAAGAGGCTTCCGATCATGGGTTTAGAGACCTCCCTGACATTAATGAGAAGACTGTTATCGCCGTCTGGATCCCTCTTACCTTCCCGCCCCCTCCGAAAAAGGGCGGCTGGGACATTTCCCGCCTACGGGAATCCAAGTACTTCTTCTCGTGACTTAGTCCGGCTCTACGCGGCAACGCCGAACGAGACTTTTACCGCACAAACAACGATTGGCCCATTACCGCCACGGCCGAAATCATCCGCTTCTGTGCGCTGGGCTCAAACACCAACACGCTGGGTTTCCCGCGTGATCATAAGTCGTGGTCAGATGCTTACCTTAGGATGGTGATGGGGAAGGCGGACAGACGTCCGAATAATACTGATGATGATGAGGGCAGCAAGGAGGAAGCGGAGCGGACGAGGGCGAAGGATCGGTACCTACGCCTGGCGATGTGGAGGGCGGAGAGACAGGAGAGTGGCACGTTTGAGGGACGGAAAAGGAAAGAGGGTGAGAAGAGGGGACGGAAGAAGAACGTTGTGGGTGTTTAGGGGGCGTTTTGTGTGCTTTGCATTGCGATGGTGTTTTTGGCATATATCGGCTTGGGATGGGATGGGAGGATGTAGAAGGGTGCGATTGATACCCTATGTATGTATGTATGTATGTATGTATGTAATAGATATGTATGAACGCATGAAGTAATCTTCAATTGAGCTAGTTACTAGGCAGCGGCAAGATCCGTGTTCGGCTGCACCTACACGACGTATTCCAATAGTCTTCAGGAGCATACTTGTAGGTTAACAAAAGAGCTTGGGCATGTACGCTACTGTAAGATGTTAATACTACATACAGGCTAACCCTTCACCCCAGACGGCGGACAAGAATTTTGCTGGCGCCTGGTGGGTGTTTGAGTAAGGTTGCAGTTGACTTGCATTACGCAGTACTGCAAGTTGTCAACTACGACGCAAAGTTGACAAGGGTACCTAATAGTCCCAAGGTATACATAGTATCACTGCATTTTAATTGCTACGGCAAGGCTTCGTGTATAACTCCAGGCACTGTAGTTGCTTTTCGTTGTCAGTAAGAAATCTGCAGTCGTTGAGGTCAAGGAACCACGCCACGTGCCTGCATCCATCCAGGGACCGGGTTTGCGCGCGACGTCGCTACCGAAAACGAAGCACATCGTTCCTTCCCGCCCGGCATATATTCGGGCCGGCGCAAGTATCCACGACCTCAACCACCACCACTAACTGTCCCCTCTC
The DNA here is from genome assembly GCF_000146915.1 of Parastagonospora nodorum SN15. NCBI lineage: Eukaryota > Fungi > Ascomycota > Dothideomycetes > Pleosporales > Phaeosphaeriaceae > Parastagonospora > Parastagonospora nodorum. Next base: position 35,961 of record NW_001884577.1, on the reverse strand, counting down.
TCACATATATACACGCAAGTACTCTGCAGATATTAACGCGACTTGCTTGGACACCGCGGCTTCTCCTCAGTAGAGCACACAGTATGAACAAGGAACTATTTTCCATTGGTGGACTCTCCCCATGTGTCACGTTACGATTTAGGTCCGATTCTCCATATTAACCTGCACACCTAAAGCGTACATCGGGGGTGTACATCAAACACCGATTTGGCTTGGGATCGCCCAAAACATGTTACCTTTGATTCTGTGCGTTCGGAAGACTTGCTGTTGTTTGGTGGACTGGGAGAGAGCATTGGGTAGATGAAGACGGAGGAATTTGCGGGATCGGCAGTCATGGAGATGCGGGCTGGGGGTGGGTGGAGTGGAGTAGAGATGGATAGAAGGGTGGGTATAAGATGGCTATCGCCATCTTGTTTTGTGAGGGTAGTGGAGTTGATAGAATCGAAGTTGGCACGTTCTCTTCTTGTCTATCCTTTATTTTAGGACGCGTTCCCATCGACCATGCACTTCACGACCGTCGCCCTCGCGGCCCTGACCGCTACATCTACATATGCTTCCCCCGTAGAAAAGCGCGCTGCCAAAGTCGACGAACTCGTCGGTTTCGCGGCAGGCACAACAGGAGGCGGAAGCGGCGCCGGCACCGTCGTGACTTCCTGCGCCGCCCTCACCACTGCCGCAAAGGCAGGCGGCGTGATCAAAATCTCCGGAAACCTGTCTGGCTGCGGCATCGTCAAGCTCGTCAGCGACACATCTGTTCTGGGCGTTGGCGCGAATTCAGGTTTGACGGATGGCGGCTTCCAAGTCCGCAAGGTCAGCAATGTGATCATCAGGAACTTGAAGCTCTTCCGCGCGCCCCAGGGCAAGGACCTGATTGACATTGACGCCTCGACCAAAGTGTGGGTCGACCACTGTGACCTCTCCTCCGTCGGCCTGACCGGCGACAAAGACACATACGACGGGCTGCTGGACGCAAAGCACGGCGCGGATATGCTGACGTTCTCCTGGAATAAGTTTCACGACCACGTACGTGCTTCCCCTCTGACTCATCCTTTGCTTTCTAGATACACGACGCTGATGGTAGTGCAGTGGAAAGGTTCCCTAATCGGCCACTCGGACTCCAACGCCGCCGAAGACACGGGCAAACTGCATGTAACATACCACCACAACTCCTTCAACAAAGTGAACTCCCGGCTCCCTTCGATCCGCTTCGGCACCGCGCACGTGTACAGCTCGTGCTACAACGGCGGCGTGTCGGGCGTGAATTCGCGCATGGGCGCGCAGGTGTTTGTAGAGAGCAACTCCTTCACAAATGTTGCCAAAGCGGTGGTGACGAATTTGGACAGCGACCAGGAGGGTTTTGCGACGGAGGAGAAGAATCTGTTTACCGGGTGTGAGACGCAGATTACGAAGAAGGGGACGTGGAAGCCGAGTTATCAGTATACCGCGGACGAGGCGGTGGGGGTGTGTGGGATTGTGGAGAAGAGTGCGGGTGTCGGGGTCGTCACCTTTTAGGGAGAGTCAAGGCTGGGGTGGAACGATGCCGGGTCATCAAAAACTTTTGTACATACTTCCCTTCGTGGATATACTTTGCAAGCTTCAGACTTGATACGAGCTGTGTATATGATCATGTCAGCTTTCAGTGGACGCGACCAAGCTGAGCAATAATCAGTGATTGCCCCGGGATTTTCACACGACGACACAATAACCTGGAGATCTTTAGTGCATTGTCGAGTACTAAATACAAGTCGAAAAGTATCGCTGAATGGTCTTCAATGCTGTACAAACATACGTCAGCGAAAGCCTCGTCATTGACTGTTCGCCCCTCACGAATTATTGCTGGAGCTGGTGACGCGCAGAAAAGAAAAGATGATGGCGCGCAGACGCAACGTCGATGCTTGGATTCACTATAACGCCATATTTGGGTATACCACTTCTTCTATCGTGTGTCGCCACTATGCGCCCCTCCTGCAACTCGACATCCTCTTGCCACCACCGTCCAACCCATGCTCCATGCCCTCTCATCCACTAAACACCCAGGTCATCGAGAAGATGACACAAATGGCCGCACAAATGAGGATGACTTCCGGGCCAGCCTTGATTCCCACCGGCAAGCCCTCGGTCGTGTACTGCGCGACAATGCCTTGAGTAAAGTTCCTCTCCGCCTCCTGCAGCGCAATCGCCGTCTTGTTGGTGCACGCGTTGTTGAGCATTTGGTCGGCGGTAAGCGCAGGGAGTTTCGCCATGGCTGCGTTGAGCATGCGCGCAGTGATGATGGTGCCGACGGGGGCCTTTTGCATGAAGACGGTGCGGTACGAGCTGTTTGCGCCAATGGTCGACATGTTGGCGGTGACTTCGTAGTCGAGGCACATTTCCATCATGGAGAGTTGCGCGGGGACTTGGCGGGCTTCGAGTTTAGCTGCGGGCATCTCCGAGGCAGCGACGAAGCCGAGGATGGACAGCAGGAGGACAATGTTGGCGAGGATTGACGAATGCATCTTGACGGGCGAAGCGAATGGAATAGTTTTCGGTGAATTAAAAGATAATGTGTAAAAAAAGAGTGACAGTGAACCAGCACAGCGACAGAAGAGTAGTGACGAAAGAAAGTTTGGAGGTTGTTGGTTGATTGAACGACGCCTCAGGTACCAAGAGCGAAGAAGGGAACAGGCGACAAGGAAGCGAGGAAAAAGATCAGGCCACTTCGTCGTGATTTATCGTCGTGCCTAAGATGTTGCCGGGGGTGTTCTTACTGCGCTGCGACGTGCAGTGCCAGATGCAGCTGGTTATGAATCCCCAAGTGTCTCATCGTGGCCGGGACGCTGTTAAGCGCCCCTAGTTGACGCCAGGGGGCTAGAGAACAGTAGCTTCTTGTCCTCGGCCTTACAAAGCCAATCGTCGTACATAGTCTACGTTTTGCCTACACCGTCATTTAGCTGGATCTCAGCCATGGCGCGATCGCGCGAGTTGGCGGCGTGATGGAGGTGAGGCTGGAATGATCAATGGAGGTCGCACAATGGGTGCGGTAAACGGAGATCGGAAGCACGGCAGCCGCGCACGGACGCTTCATGCAGGAGTGGCAAGCGAACACCTCCACGCTGAATCATCTTCCTTGCGCAAAACGTGCACGGCAACACATGTTCTTGACAAGTACATACGGCCGCAATATTCCACTGATATATGTCCTAGTCCGCGATTGCCGGATGATGCACTTCCACTTCAAGACAACAATCAAGATTTCTGAAATCTTCAGGCAGCGCGTCCGTCCACATGGAAATCTATTCAATGACTTTTCGCCTTCACTTATCCAACGTACGACAGTTGACGGTTCTCCAGAAATCGAGGAGAGCTTCAAACCTTTCCATTCTATCAATTTACCCGCAAGCTATCGTATCAGCTTCAATTCATGACGCCTGTTAGACGCCGTTCTTCTCCACCTCCACCTTTCCGCTGTGCACTTCACCATCCTCTTGCGCCGTCACATCTTTCTTCCTCCTAACATCTACCCATCCCATGCCGAAGCTCATGAAAAACGAAATTGCAGACATACCAACCAGTAAGTAAAAAATATTTCGCAAACCCTCGGTATATGCCAGCAAGACGCCGTTGAGCTCGTTCTCGTGACCATCCACCAAGTGACGAATGGCAGCGGGATCGGAACCGGCCTCCAACGCAGCTTGTGGGGCGACAGACGGCGCATATTGAGGGATCTTGTTGGTTAAGGTTTGCGCGAGAATGGTGTTGGCAATGACCGCGCCTACAGTTGCTCCGAGATTTTGCAGGAAGATGAGGAACGCCATGCCAACGGGAACCTGTGATGGCTGGACGGCGTTTTGAATTGCAATCAGGGGCTACTGGACATTAGATTTGGTATTGAGACGACCGGAGAAGTGCTTACCGTCTGCAATCCCAAGCCACGGCCACCACCTAGGAGGATTTGATACCCGATCCATCTCGCGACAGCCGTGGTTGGGGTGAACGTCGAGATGAGGCCGTTGCCGACAGTCATCACAACAGCGCTCGCGAAAGCCCAAGGTAGGTAATATCCCCACCGCGTCACTGAATCTATTAGCTGCTGTACCCGATCCAAGTCTTGCCAACATACTCAACGCGCCCGACGTAACGACGCAAAGCAACTGTGACAGAATGCTTGGTAGGACATGAACTCCGCTCATTGTTGGACTGTCTCCTCGTACGGCCTGGAAGTAAGTTGGAAGGAAGTTGCTTGCCACAATCACGCAGACCATGTTGCCCATGGCAAAGCATGCGCTTGTCCAGACGATCCGCTGCTTGATCAAGTTACCTGGCAGCATAGCAAGGTCACCCATGTGCCACTCCCACGCGATGAAGATAAGCGCCATGACGACACCGCCAACGAGCAGTCCGATAATTGTGGCGCTGTCCCATGCAAAGGTATTTCCGGAGCCAAATTGCAGCGCGAGGAGAATCATGACGGCTGCTGGGATAAACAGCAAGAACCCGAAAAGGTCGAGTTGGGGTATGACCTTGCGAACGAGTGCCATGGAGAAGGCTTCTTTCTTTGGGTCGTCTGGGATGTTGCTGAGCGCGAAGATGATTGCCGCAAGACCTCCCGTGGGAAGATTGATGTAGAAGCCTGCTCAGTATTAGCAAAATTTCCCGATCTTGTGTGGTTCAAGCAGCCCGGCACTTACACCATCTCCACGATGCATGTTGAGTCAATGCACCACCAATCAGCGGCCCAGCCACAATACCTGCACTCCGTCAGTCCCCTCCTACGTCGCAAAATCTTATGCAACTCACCCATCTGCGCCGTTCCAATCAAGATCCCCGTATACAACGGACTCTTCTCTCTCTCCACACTCCTCGCTAAAATACTCAACGCTCCATTAACCAGCCCACTCACACCCAAGCCCGCAATTGCCCGTCCTGCGATTAACGCCGCGCTATTCGGCGCAACACCACATATCAAACTTCCCAGCTCAAATATGAAAACGAAACACAGATAGACGACTTTAGTAGGGAACAAGGTGTAGAATTTACCAGACAGCGGTTGCAGGATGGCGGATGTGAGTTGGTAGGCGCCAATGTACCATCCGACGTCGGGCAGGGAGTGGAAGTCGGTGGTTATCGCGGGTATGGCCTGGGGCTGTTAGTTGGTGGGGACAAAGGAGGAGGAGGACACACGGTGCCGAGGATGGAGGTGTCGATTAGGGCGAGGAAGGTTACGAGGGTGATGCTTCCGAGGAGGGTAGCGAGTTTGAGGCCATGCAGTGTTTGTGATGGCAGATCATCTTTGTTTGTGTTTGGGTCTGTTGGCGCTATCGGGTCTGTAGCAGTGGTTGGGGTTGGTGTAACCATAGTGCAGAACCGGACGGAAGACTACGAGGTTGGAAGAATTTCGGGAGCGTGAGGCTATAAAAGAAGGTATGGGGCGGAATTCCGGTCCGATTCCACTACTGTGTATTTAAAGCGCGTGCTTCAAGCAGTTGCGATTGTTGTGGTCGTGGTTGCCTTGAGTGTCGGAGTTGAAGCACTCGGACAGTCCGAATCCCGCTACAGCCGCTATCTCCATGCATACTGCCACTTTCGTTGATCAGCCCCCGCAGATGTCTGACTGGCATATCGAATTCTCAAAGAGCTCGCGTCACAAGCCTTGACACGTCGCAGGACCAGCACGGCGCCCTCAAGCCTTGCACGAGTGAATACGAGCACTACCTTTTCAAACAGTCGGAAATTCTGATAACAGTTGATTCAGTCTCATAGGATTAGTATTACATTGAAATTTCGATGTTAGCTGCGCTCTGCATTAAGAGCTGCAGCATTAACAGCTCTAAGAAAAGGGCGGGTAGTCCTCTGCTCCCTCGTCCTACTTTTGCCTTTGCAAAGGTATTATACAGACGGAGCTTTGTAAAGATGGAAAACAAGGTGAATAGAAAAAGCACTCAACGGGCACTAGCTTCTAAGAGCTTCACAAACTACAGATTGGAGCAGCGACGGCCAAGAGGACTTCCAACGAAGATACATCAGACTGTGGCTTTCTTAGCTACTTGGACAGAGACTCTTCGCTTAAACTCATATGACGCTGCTGTACATCACGACTTGCATCTGTCATGTAAGATTGTACGTGTCACTTCGTAACTCACACCATTTCATGAAATTCTGCTGTTATTGTGAAGACACTGATTTACATGACCTCATACCTTTCTAGCGCGGTACTGTGAATCCATCAGGATTTCCACACCATAGCCAACCGCCCTGTAGCACCCTTTCACTGATCCTCCCCCTCCTCGGAATTGAATCCTGTCAGAGCTTCGTCATAGCTATCCCACTCATCGGTGGTGACGCTTTCATGTTCTGCATACGCGTCGTCACCAACGTCACCATCCTCTGCGTCATGGTTGTCCTCGTCGACAAAGTCATGCGAGTCAGCACCGTTACCATCATGCTTCTGACGGCGCGCAGGAGGTTGCTCGTCCGGCTCTGTCGACTGCTGACGAGAGCGTTTGGATCCGTTTAACAGCACTGGAGGTCCGGAAAGAGGATGTGCGACCGGACCGACTGAGCGGTCCAGCTGTGAAGATGGCCCAGATGAGCGTCCTGGATGATAGGTAGATGCAATACCAAATCCGGAAAAGTCATCTTGATAGCCGGCGAAGTTGTTCCGGTTGAATTTGATGCTGCCTTGCTTGACCCTGTCCATTGCGTACATGAGTCCAACGTCAGTGCCCATGTCTGATAGGGTGGCTTGGTTCGAGAGTGGAGATGGTCCTGCGTCATAGCTAGGTAGTATGTCTGACCGGCCTGAATCGTTCGCTATACCTGGAGGCATGGATGGCGAGTATGTGGCATCGCGTCCGTTTCCAAAGCGCGGACCATTCCCAAAAGCCGACCCGGAAGAGTTTCCAGCGACCATGTTTGGACTTGAACCCCTTGGCAAAACCGAAGGGGACAGAAGAGCTGGATCGATCGGACCAAACCCATTGAGGTGGTAATGAAAGTCATGCGAATAGTTGTTCGTATGATTGTACCGAGGAAAATGGTGGTTTGGCCCATATGCAGCGTATGCATTCGCGTTGGTGCGTATGGATGGCTGCCGTGGACCTTGTGCACCACCGGTCTGGTGAGGCGAGGCATGACGACTACGTGAATCGAATACTGTAGAACCGCCTGGTCCTGTCGAGTTAGGTAGACGTGAGGAAGGGCCACTACGGTTCTGCCCTCGATTCGATGGCCGAATACTACCGCCTGCCTGTGAAGGATTCATTTGGGCTGCTCCATTCGGGGCGATTGCGGATCCGGGACCGCGAAGAGCTCCGGTGGGTTGAGTCGACTTCGGCGCGCTCGTGGTCTCAGCCGTATACTGAGCTACTTTATCCTCTGCAACCTTCAACGCATTCTCGGTCCTCTCTTTCTTCGCCTTCTTAGTAAGATTTCCCTGCTTCGACCTGAGTTTGGCGCCCAGCATAGTTGCAGGAGCATTGACCAGTCCCTCAATCTCTGAGGCGGACCCTATGATCGAATTGCAAACTGACTTCCACTTTCGGAGCAATGTCACGACATTTGTAAATCGTGTCTGGCAATCGCCTGAGATATCATCTTCTTCGATTGAGCTACGCTGGGCGCCTGACTGAAGCGTGCCGAGCCAATCGCGGCTCTCGTGTCCACGGAAACCATCACGACAGCGCAGTATGAGTCTGCTGTGCACTAGACGACAGGTAGCTTCCACGTATTCGACTGAGAATACACAAGATTCGCTGAGAGTACAGTGCGAAATGACCTTTGATCCAGGGTTGTCATTCACGCTGCTTACATCGAAGAAAGCCTGCATCAAGTCTGCAACGCAGGTCTCTTCCTGTGACTGGATGTGGTTGATCGTCGGGTCTGTAGCTGGAACCAATCCCGGAACAGCGCGGACACAGTACAGGTGCGCAATAGCGCCCTGGAGGTCACTCTGGTACTTCAGAATAGTCGGACGACCATTTGTGTCGAACTGGTAGCGGTATGATACATTCTGGCCGCGTTGCTGGACTGGTTCAGTGTTCGGTGGTGCCATGGGCATCGGTTCAAGCGCCTGCTGGTGTTCGATGATCTGGGAGTTGATTTGAATGGGAAGAAATTGTATGTGAGCCAGTCAGGGGCGTAGGTTGAGGTGATGACTGCAGAGTAGTCAGTTATGGGAGGGATTTTATGGTCGTGGGAAAAGCAGGCTGGAGGTCCATGCTAGCGTTCACCAGGCTACCTTGAGTTTCATACCTAGAAAGGTCGCAATATCAGTGGTCATCGCGGCGACCTGGCCGTGAAATGAAGCTTACACGTGACATCATTTTCACGCTGAAGTTCAACGCGAGTTTGAGCTTTGACCATCTTGAGACGGTACGTTATAGTGGTGTGTGTTCGATGTATAAGTCCCTGCATTTACTTCTTGCAGCCATTTGTATTTCCTGTCCTAAGATTCACAACTTGACGGTCGCATGCATCTGACAGATATTGTGCGCAAGATACGACAACACCTGTATCGAAACTATTCTACGCGTCAAGACGCCCTAATAGGGATCGACATGAACAGTTTCGGCTTCAGTCACCTCCTCAACATTACCAAAAGATTGGCTACCTCCACGCGGGCCATCTTGAGTAGTCTTTCGATGCTGACGAGGACGCAGCGCCGAGTTGTCATTCTCATCTCGAGAGCGCTTGCTGCCAGCTCCCGGTGTGGTTGCATGGCGCTGAGCTTCAGAAGGCTGATAGGCGATTTGCACTACACCTGCATGTGGTGCAATGTATGCCATCTGAAAACCTGCAGGCTGATCATTGGCACGTGGCTGCGCATTGTTCATGGCAGTCGCGATTGGAGGGATAGCAGCAGGCGTCGTGATGCCCGTAGGTCCTTCCATGCCTTCTGTGAAGAAGTGGTTGTGATCATCGTGATAGCCATCGGAGTTGCCAACATTGTTAAACATGGGGAGCGTGTCTCCAAGTACGATATAGGGAGAAAGTGCATCGGGTGCTAGAATTGGTTCATAGGACGTCTCAATCGGGGCCACTACCATCGGGCCGAGACGGGGTTGCGCATCATTGTGCTCAACACAACGAATCTGTGTCGCAGCGGCATTGTAAGCTAGAAGCGGGTCTAGTTCGGGCGACTTCTCGTCTTTCATTCGTGCTTCAAGACTATCAATCTTGTCTTTCTTCAGTCGATTACCGCGCTTATCGGTCTTCTTACGGCCTATCATGGCCAACGGGGCGTTGACAAGTTGCCACTTTTTGGCATCCTCCTCGATCATGCCTTTGCAGATGGACTTCCAGGTTCGGAGTGCGTTCAAAGTATTCGTGTATCGAGTGAAGCAGTTGGCAGTCTTGTCGGCGTCAGGGCATCGCTTCAAGGTGTGCATGTTGAACTTGCGCAGGCCCCGGAACCCGGTTTGGCAAAGCTCGATGAGTCGATCCAGAAGGACATGACAAGCAGCTTCAACTTCGAGGTTACTGAAGTAAGAATTTCCGTGCGGCAGAAAGTGATTCCGCATCTTGGGGCCGTCCATACAGAGGCGCAGGTCATACACCGCATCTACCAGCTCTCGGACAAAATATGCACGGTTTAGATCCACGAAGCTGATGGTGGTGTCTTGGTTTGGGGTCATTGGTGGAGGTAGGCTGATATGAAGCCAATCATTCGCGTCATTGACGTTGCTGAAAGCAAGCTGCCGCGTACTGTTTGCGTCAACCATATGCACGAAATCGTCCGGCGGAAAAGCGCGAGTGATGTTGGCGTCATGAGTCGGAAGGCTATGCACTGGCATGCCCGTTCTACCATATTGGGAGTCCATGTCTGGGATACGGGTCCGACTGAGCAAGTTGTGTTTCGATCGAACTGGCCAAGTAGCTGCTGATGCGTTCGATTGCGATGTTGGTCGCAGTGGGGTTCTCTCTCTAAGCTGATTGGGAAGAGTTTTATTGAATCTAAAAGGTATCGTTGCCATCTGCCATTGTATGCACACTAATGTTTCTCATCCACACATTGGTAGCGTATCTTAGATGACTCTGGGCATGGCTCTGGGCAGTCTGTCGATGTGCCTGGAAGACTTGCGGTGAAAGGAGTCGTGCGGGCGACATTCGCACTGTGAGTGCCCAACATACACCTCGTCTCAACCACGCGCCATCCTTACTCTGCCGCTGTGTGTACACCGTAGTTCGAAAGTATTCTTGACCATATCGGGAAGCTCGCGAGAATTAATGCGAGTAGTGTAGGTAAGTGTACTGAGAAGCGACTTTTAGACAACATTGTTGTGGACTTGCATGGAGACTGGAGTTGATGACACCGTAATGGTAGTAAAGAGACGTGCTTTGTGGCGAAGAGAAGTAAAAAGACTTGAAGGACGGAAATTGGTGGTGTCATCAGTGCGGGGTTCAATTGATTTGCACAGCGACCGAGAGCGAATACCTACTCAAAAGCGCGTGAGCGATTTAGTCGTCTACTCATAGCTCCTGGAAAGCCTTTGTCAGCTCCACCACGATGCTGGTCAGCTTTTCCGGTTGAGAGCCTTGGGGAGAATGGCCACTCTCAATGTCCTTGACAATCCACTCGACGCCGGTTCCATCGATCATCATCTGCTGAACATCAACAGGAATGGATGCGTCCTTCAAGGTGCGAACGAAGGCGACTCTACCTTTGAAATGATCGCTATCCCACGTTGCTCGTGGGCAAGGTGATTCCTATTATAAGCATGTTTAGTAAAGTGTGGATGAAGCATGAGCTGGACTTACAAACGAGGTCTTGCCTTGTACCATGGCAGACACCGCGAGTGCTTCTGCAAGGTCTGCAGGTACGTCGTGGTAAAGTGGACGAATTCGATCAGTGCAGCGCAGAACATTCAATAAGGGCTGTGGTTTTCTTCTTAGTACTCGGTCGTCTTTGCTTTGGCTGTGATACAATCACGTACGTCGGGCGTAATGTGTGGTGGATACTGGCCACCGAGAGGATCCAGTAGATTGCCTCCATCACCACCCTTGGCTAGGATTGCGGCGAAGTAGATTTGACCAATCACACTCGTATTCTTGCCTTGTGCGGAACGTTCAGTCTTACTTAACCCGTTTGCGGCGGCGCTGCCTGGTATGCCGCCATACGAATGCATGAGCAAAATCACATCGTGCTCCTCATAGTCGAGTATTGGGAGCAGCATCCGGTCACGGATGTAAGCCGCATCGTCGTCAATGGTAACTTTTCCTTCAGTGCCGACGGACGGAAGAAGCGCAGAGTACACCGGATAGCCAGCAAGCAGTAGGAGGTGGCTCAGATATCCGTAATGAGCAGGATTCTGGGCTCCACCCGGAACAATGACAATGAAGGGGCGTGTGGCAGCCATGTTGGAACTAAATAAAACCAGTGTGATGTAGAATCTGGAGAAAATGTGGGTGGAAATGTTCGATGCGCTGCTTTATGGATGCGCTCAGTCAGGTGTTATGCGGCACAGCTTACGGCGCAGCACGGCTGTATTGGATGAGGGGAAGAATGCGTCAGATAAGATTTACGCCCCGGACGTCAGATTAGGGGTCTGATATTGAACAGCTGACGCAGGCTGTAAGAATATACGGGGCTTCGCAAGGCGCATCGGTAGAGTTTCCGGGTTGCGATGCGAGCGATGCATGCATGAAGCTCGAAACTATGGACTTGGGGTTACGCTCCGCCGAACTGTCGGCGGAGCCGAACGCTGAGTCAAATGACTGGAAGCTACGAAAGTAAATACGACATGCTATCGCGGATAGTACCATGACTTGAGAGGCAAAGTGACGCCAAATCATGAGAGTCGATGGTACAGAAAGGGAAGTGGGAAGCCTTGCAAAAGGTTCACTGTGACGGCCTTGGCATGCTTAGTAATTAGCGCGACGTCCTTAGCGCGAGAAATCACGAGGTGTTTTCGTCGCTTCTCATCATATCCGCAGCGGATATCATTGTGCACCTCACATTATCGACATGATTCGATTGCGCTTTGAAGCTTTGTTTATTGCTGAAAGCCAGCCAGAAAACAGAGCATGCCCCAACTCAGTTGCTAAATCGTAACAACATAAAAGTGCCCGACCAACCGCGCCAAAATCTGCTTCCACCATGGAACGGAGCCGAGATGCGGAGTGACCAGGAACTAACATACCCAAATGAGTATCTTACGTCTACTATGACCAACGTGTAGCAAATAATACAATTAAAGAGACCAGTTGACGCACCGTCCAGGCGCTCAACGAAATTCACACCACATCCAAGCCATGAAAGACTGCGGCAAACAAGACAACAGACTCATGCATCGACTCAAAAACTTCTCGACCATCCAATCCGTCAGCTTCGAACAATCTAAGCCCTGTTCTGATGCTCCGACTGTCCTTTGTTCGGGGGCATTTGCTGCATCCCACTCTCCTCGTTCCAATATGGGAAAAATGGGTCAGCCGCAACACAGTCAGGGCTCGCGTACTCAATGTGCGCTAGGGTTACATAGCCTCCATGTTCTCGTTCGAAAAGGTTGGCGCTTCGTCCGTCACCAGATGTGTGCTCGGCAAATCCCCATTGTGAAATATGGGGATCGATCGTCGCTTCATGCTGTGCAAAGCTTTCGCCGGTACCTGCGTCAAATTCAACCATCTCACGCCAGTCATGAGTCGACGGCGGCTTCACGTCGCCAGCTGTAATAGTTGGCGAGTAGCTTGCGTGAGCTACTAATGGGGAGGCGAAGGACGCCTCGCTCGCCATGCGCGGTATGAACGGCTGCGGAGAGTAAGCTGTCTGCGGCGATGACGTGGGTGCCGAGTTCGCGGAGGCTGCATGTTGTGTGAACGAAGGGCGAGATGCCGACATTGTCGGTCTGTGAAGTGGCGCTAATCGTGAAGCTGTATAGCTGGCAGACGCGGGACTCAGTGCGAGGCTCTGCGAATGTGGTGAGTTGAAGTACGGCCCCGAATTATGTGCGCGCTGTGTCGCCGGCTGGTACTGTGGTGTCGAGTCTCTCGACGTGGACATCTCAGGCGCAGCTGATGAGCGGGCTCTTGTACGCCTGCCAGTTATTCTTGGCGCCTTTATTGGCCGGGGGTTGGCATCAGTAGCATCCTTACCCTTGCCCCTCTTACTATTGCCGACGCGGTTCTGGTGCTTGCGGTTGGCGTACGCGCGCGGAGCGTTGACGAACATGCGAATCTGGCAGGCAGAGTTCATGACGTCCTCGCAGATTGTCTTCTCTTGCTCCAGAGCCTGGATGATGTTGGCTAAGCGGCCAGCGCAGTCAACTTCTCGGTCTATATCGTCACCTTTGCGTTCGTCTGCAACGTAATCGTTGTGTTCCCAGCCCCGAAAACCCTCCCTCGCTTGCTGAAGTAGGCAGTCGAAGACCTTGTGGGCGTATGCCTCTACCAGGTTCCCTGGGTAGTGAGCATTGCCAACCCATCGCTTCATGGCAATCGAACCGTTGTTGTCTCTGGCAACCTCTCCGCTCGTCATTGCATTGAAGATCTCTTCGACGTGTAACGTACGGTTCTTTTCAACGTCTTCGATGGTGTTGTCAACTTGCAGGTAAGGCATGCGCCCGAACAAGGTTTCTCGTCTTCGATGATCTCTGGCCTGTTGAGCGGTGTAGAAGAGGTTCTGGAATGGCTGGTACTTCGTCTGGCGCTGCATATTTGGTGCGTATGAAGGCGTGTCAAGCGATAACGGAAGTTGCGGCGAGGAGTGAGTTTGATGGCTAGTAGCACTCCCGAACGTGCTCTGCCCTTGGGGGAGAAAGTGAGAGGGAGGGGAGCAAGCATTTGCTACAGAAATCTCGTTGTTCAGTGCGCAAGGACTAGATGCTACCGCATAGTTCGCGGTGCCACGTAGAAGACCCTGGCTGCTCTGAGTAGCAAATGAAGGGTCGGACTCGGAAGGTGGTCGATTGTTCATGTTGTTTCTCTGCGTGCTGAAGCCATATTTTGGTATCGGGGATTGGCTGAAGTCGTTTGCTGCCCCATAATGGCTGTCGAAGGAGTCATGCAGGGCTCCCGAGCCTTGGGGCATGCCTATCGCATCGTCTGAGAAGGAATTTTGGCCATCGGCATTCGCTAGAGGTACACTATGACGATTCAGAGCTGGAATGTTGTGCGCATATGCGCCTTGACGGGGCGATGACCCCGCTTGACGAGGAGATTGATTCATGTATCGATTCAGTGGTGCTGAGGTCAAGTTGGGGATCCGAGGGTATTGTTTCAAGAAGATGAAGAAGAATACTGTGGGTGTCGCGCAGAGGCTGAGGTCTGGTATGCTGTGAAGCGGCGTTGGCAGATTTGAAGCGCTTGTGTCAATGGACCAGGCAGCTCTTGTGAAGAACCACGTTCTTATATTCCACGAACGCACATGACGCTCCAACAGTCACAGCACCGTTCGACAAAGCACCGTTCGACAATCAGCGGGGGAGGCTGAACCTATTCTCGGCCTTGTGATCTCGGTGCGTTGGAGGCATGCGTGGGGAAGTTGAGGCTGTGAAGCGCGTGCTGCGTTTGAACATTGCGACATCCACGCTCCCACGGCCTCTTAGCATTGAGCTGCCCACGGAATTTTTCTCTCGCAGGTTTGCATGGAACATGGCGCTCAGCAGCTGATTCCACATAGAGAAAACCATCCGACCCTGCGCCACTGCCCAAATGGCTGGTACGAACCTTCTGTCATCGCAGAAGACGCTTCCAATTGGAGAGCAAGAGTAGTTAGTAGATTTGATGTGAATTTCACTCCAGTACGCCGTCCCCCTCTGCGGCGAGGATGATTGCACCGGCTAGGTGAGGCTCAGTCCGGCAGGAACAGCAGACCATGTAACTGATGTCATAGAACGTTTCTACCCGATGGGGAAGGTTCTCTCATGGCTGAGCGTCTCAGAGCAAGATTTAGTTTCACGGATTGTAGAAAAAGTCTAAGCAACTAACTGCGTAAGCGGCGCGCGGAGTCCATCAGCGCGCCACTATCTAGAATCGGTCGCTGCTCCTTCGGAATGACACAAAGCACTAGGACCCTCTTCTATGACCAATAGAACAGCGACATGATAGATCCAAGCTTGGAAGACTTGGAACGCCGTCCGTCGGCCCTGGCTTGTGAGGATTACCCAGAAACATCTCTCAGTGTAGGATGGAGAGAAGCTCCCGTGCTAGATATCGGCATTGCTTGGTTGTTCAATTACATGGTGAGTAAAGTGTTCCTGGTGAATGGCTGTGAGTGGCAGCTCCAAAGTGAATATAAATGAGCTTTCATCGCGCCGGGGCTAGGTACAGGCTTTTCAGCAGTATATGATCTCTACTCGGCTCGCATATAACCAAATCCTAACCTCAAATTCATGTTCCTTAACCTCAATTGCTCTCATACATGAGCTATCACATCGGCCTCAACATTCCATCCTCCAACACACATTCAACCATGACTACTCCACATCAATCGAGCTATGCTATATGACAGCCAGTTCCTGTTACAGACAGCTATTATCAAACGAATATCGACTAAAGAACAAGCAAAAGGCAGATGAGGTCGTCGAACAACACGAGATCGAGCAAGAGTCTTGTCTCAAGAGCTAATCTATTTGACGAAAGGAATAGTCAAATTATAACAAGTAAAATTGAAGTATATGGATCATCGAGCTTTGAGTAAATTGATTTAGTGATTCTCCTCCGGTCTCTGCGCCGGCGCTGGCCAAGGCATACCCTTTTCCAAGGTCTGACTTCGAGGTTGGTTCTGCTTGTAGTATACATAGACTGCCGCTTCATCAGGATGGCCCGTGTAGAAAATTTTCAGACGCAAATAATCGAAAACTTACAAAATGCACTTGTGCGCTCCGGTGTGCCCCAGCCGCAACCAATTCCTTGGTTAAGTGCGCACTGTCCAATGAATCGGTTGAGAAGATCCACTTCCCTGTGGCCCTTACCAAATTTGTAGCTCTGTATGGTGCAATCGCCTTCCTTGAGAAACCAACGCGCGTGATCTTCGCACTGAGTATAGCCTCTGCCAGTATAAAGTCCTTCTGGCTTGTGCGCTCTAACCTTTGCCGACTCAAGAATCCAGAAGTCGCTATTCTCTTCAAGGTCAGTAGCACTTGGCACACCAACCTTGTAGTGTGCAATGTCGTTTTCGAAGATACCCTCGAAGATACCTCTCTCTGGTGCCTTATTCAGGGACTTGAGGGGAAAGGCCAGCTTCCGCGATAACTCAGGATACAGAGACCAGATGAGGGTTTGCACTTTCCGAATATTAGCTTTTAAGTGCAGAAGGTGATTGGGCTCGACTCGTATGACTTACAGTGTGTACTGTATCCGATCATACTTGTAACATCCTTGTTGTCACTTACGAACTCTCCAAACCAGTCGGAGTTGTTGTTGAAATGTTCGATGATGGCCTTTATTTCTTCCACAAATCTGTCTGGTGGAATCACAAAACTTCGCAAATCCAGAACATGTAAGAGATTCGCAGCTTTCATGCGTTCATAGTGGGACTTCGAAGAAGTGTAACCCATGCATTTGAGGTCGGCCCCATCAACGTTTCGAAGATTTGGGGGAACATTCAGAATGATCCAGAAGTTGCAAGAGTCGAGATCTTCCCCTTTTCTAATCTCCATTTCTAAGAAGCTACTCGGGACCTGCACCTGGTCGAGAATATCAGTCATGATGCTTTCGACGTTTAGATTATAGTATGGCGTTTATTGCTAATGAGGCTTTTAGTAATAGAAGGTTGCAAGAAAGAGGTTTCCGAAAACGAAACTTGACGTTTATACATCTCTTCCGCCGCGACGTCATAGCTCTTTGGAGTAACGTGCTCGAACACTCACCTCTTGGCATACTGACTCAGCCATGCGTCGGGTAGGGCTGAGCCATTTGCGGGATGATGTGTGCAATATGCTGCCGGCAGATAAACTGGCGGCCAGTAAGACTACGTGGGCCCAATACTGGAAAACGGTCTGCAACAGGGGACTATTGCAGTCATACGTACCGAGGTTTTGTGTGCCATGTTGAGTGTATTTAGTTTCTATGGATCCTAATGTTACACGGAGGTTCACGAATGTAACGCATATCAATCAATCCAGACGGCTCAGCAAACCCGTATGAGATGACATGCAGATTTACTAATTTGAGAAATCGGATAGAATCACCAAAGAAACAAGAAACACACATGAAGCTGAGACTATATTCAAGTAGAGAAGGTAAGGAAAGGCATTTAATCTGTGGCTAATCCAGGATCCTCATTTGATTGATCGAATCTCATGGATACATCCGCAGCCCGCCAGAACAGACGACAAACTTCTACTAAGAGTTCATCTGTGCCGCGGTTTTCTGCTTCGGGGTCGTATATTTTCTCCATGTCCTGTGCACAATCAACCTCAAGCGGTACGATGGCCGGACCATCATCAACTCTCTTCCCTTTCTTGGCCATGTCCCAAGCTTCTTTCCAGAAAGTTTTAGCCACTAGAAGCTAGTGAGCAAGATTGTGTTACGGGTATAAGAATTGCTTTGGCAAACTTACATCGAGACGTTGATCCAAGCATGTTCGCTGGGTTGCAACTGAATGGCCCCAACATTCTCTCACCGACCACATAGAATGTACGAAAACAGGCTATCCTCCAATCTTCTCGGGACAGATCATAGCTTAGTATAAGCTGGTCATCTGCATCGCGTTTCTTTAAAGCAATGACGTGGGCTAGGGATGTAGAGATGTCCCAAGAGAACATGCTCGCGTCGCCTTTCTTTGTTCCAACGATCCAGAAATTACTTGTTTGTACTTTGACGCCCTCACGAATCTCCTGGAAGACGGTCCTATATCTTTTGATATCGAGGCCTTTGGGACCTTGCAAAGCCTGAAGACCTTCAAAGGGTTTCAAAGGCTGGAAGAATCGGTCTGGTAGCACACTTAGGTAGTGCAAGACTGTATGATGTTTAGTTGTCTCTCATGTGTGACATCAGCGTACGCAACCGGTACTAACAATGACCACTTGCACCGATTACAATATCGTCGTCGTTCCTTGAGCCATTCTCATACCAGTATCCATAAGTTTGACTGAGCGATTCCCCGGGTTCGTTATTATTGAGTACATCATAATCTTTCGGGAAGGACCGAGCAACAATATTGTAGCCTTGCACCTTGAATTCGGAATACTTTCCGAATGCGAACATGAGGAGATTTTCGTCTGTAGTGAAGCCGGAACGAATCCTCTCGTCTCCATATTCTGCCTCTTCTTGCATCTGGACAATCCAAAATACGCCTACTATAAGGTCTCTGACTGAGCGAATTCGGCCGGCACGATCGCTGATGTGGAGTCCTAGATCGATCTCTACCTTTCTGAACTCATGTTCGATCGCGATTGAGTTGTCGTCCATCTTCGTATCGAGATGACGTAAGGACGCCTGGATAAATGAGCCTCAGATATTTGGTTCGCAAGCAATATTGCAACAATGTGTGGTATATGAAAGAAGAACACAGATACTTTCACGCCTATTTATGTACCCAGTGAGTCGAATAACCCGAACTCAAATTGTGCTTGGGGCTCACAACAGGCAATGGTCCAACACCCAACAGTTGGTCACAATCAGAAGCACTGGTGTTTTGAGGGAACAGCCCCCCCGCGCAGCTCCAGTCATGTGTGAGTCGTGTAACGCCAGTTCAGCGTCAGAGCTCATACAGTAACACAGGTTAGCCACGTAGCTTTGCGACTAGACAGTGAGAAAACAGGAGGTCATGACGATGCCCCGTCGTCTTCAGGGCCTCGCATGCAATATCGACCATGTCCAGTCTTACTACAAACTCCACTGCAAAGTGTATGGCTGTTCGAGATTGAGAAATGTCGAAACTTCCTCTCCCTACTTTGTGGCCAACTTCGAAAATGCTGCTGTGAATTAAGCATATTGCTGGGCGATGTGACTCCTTCGTGATTAAGACTCATGGAGTGGTTAGCACATGCGATGCGCTCGCCACCTCCATTACTATGTCATCAAGCACTCATCTTCTGTGCGCTCGACGTTGGTATCAAAGCGCAATATGAACAGTCACGACGCACAGACAGCAAACGAAACACGAAACACATATGAAATGAAAACCATGTGAGGCGCATCGCAAAAAGCGATAAAAAGTATGTGCATCATTGAAGTGTATATCTACAACAGAATCGAACAGCATCTCTAACATCCCGAATTCCGCACCGTGTCATCATCGCTTAGACGCGGAAAGCGCGAGCGTGCTCACCCCCAGCAGCGATCATGCGACGTAGCTTGCCGGCAGTCTCGGTGCCAGCGTTCTCCTGGAGCCACGCAATGAAGCTGGCGACGGTGAAGGTCTTGGGCATAGCGCTAGAGCCGGAACCGGAGCCAGTCTCATAGCCAGTGCCATAGCCAGCGGCGGGAGAGGGAGTAGAGACCTCAGCGACCTTGGAAGGAGCGGAAGTCGGGGTGGGCTTGGTGGGGGTGGGTGCAGCAGACGAAGCAGGCGCAGACGAAGCGGCAGGAGGGGCAGACGAGGCCGGAGCAGGAGCTGGGGAAGTACCGGAGCCACCACCCATCTTGAAGTCAATGCAAGACTCGTAGGTCTGGTTGATGGTAGGGGCGTCCCAGAACCACTGAATCACGCAGTCACCAGCGTTGGCGCACTCGGCGCTGACATCCGGCATAGTAATCTCGAAGTTGGTCCAGTCTGGGTGCTGAGACATGGGGCTTGAGGTAAGGGCGTACTTGTCCCAGCTGATGAGGGGCTCGCCAATGACCTTGTCGGACTTGACGCTGACGATGGACATGTTGGCGGAACCGTCATGGGGAGCGCGGATCTCAACCTCGATAGGGATCTTCTGGCCAGGAGTGTAGCTGAAGATCTCGCCGGCGTCCGCAAAGGGAACACCCTTGCACTGCCAGATGCGGCAGTCGGGGTGAGAGCCCTGGAGATTTTGAATGGAACCCTGGACGTTACCGTACTTGTCGGAGTTCTGGGTGTTGAAGACCTGATCACCACAAGCAGCCTTGAGGCCGGGACCTGGCTGACGAGCAATGGGGCTCTTGATGAAGCCGTGGGCGGCGACGGAGGAGACGAGGCCAGCAAGGGCGACGGCAGCGGTGTAGGACTTCATTGTGCTTGGTTTGAGTTGGTGTCTGAGAGCAAGAGGTGCTGAGAGAGTGGTATGGAAGCCTAGCTTCTGTCAAAGAATGTAAGATGAATGAGTGTCGAAAGAACGAATGTGAGGTCTCAGACCCGAGGAACACAAAGAGCTGTGAAGAGATGGAAACTGTCGTTTGGATGAGTAAATATTGGCAAACCTGCCATGGCTTATAAGAAGACCGCAAGATTGTCAGCCGTGCCTTGCAGTGGGCCCTGTCATCAAAGATTCGAAACGGCTTCCCGAACGAGTCCAGCCTCGAAACATCGTTCTTCCATGTTCTCGACCACATGCATTGTTCATGGATCCTCGCTTCCGAGATGTCAGACGTGGCGTGGGATTTCTTGTCATGCTTGGGGCATTACTCCACCACTTAGAGTGCGGCCTCGGGCAGACTAAGGTTATCGATGAAGGACAAGGCGATGGACTAAGCATGGGCGTTCCCGCGACAGCGGCACCCATGCATCGTGGCGTTGTTTCTTCCAAAATTGCAGATTGCTAACGTGATGGAGGTATATAAGCGAGTCGCTTCATCTGAGCGAAGCGCCCGCTGAACTGGGTTGAAACGGGTAGGCGGTTTCAAGACGCTGGGGCATCATGCGATGGAGGACAAGAAGCACCGCGGAGCCGATCGTTCATATTGCAGGGGGCTGACATGCGTCATTTCGACCGCGCGCTTGCCATAGTCATTGCAGGCCGATGGAGACGTGCAGAATCTGCAATACATCGATGGGTCTGCACATGTGGTGTTGAAGGGCGTGGGTGATGATAGCGAGAATCGTTCTTGGCCATGCCAAAGTTGGAATAGCTCAAGATTTCAAAACCGCAATCTCTTCAGGGCTGCATCGGACATTTTTACGCACGGAACATGCACGGCTCAGCTCTCAGCAAACATGTTCGAATCAAACTCCCAATACGCTAGATCAAGGCAGAATCCTGGTGTTCATACTGTCTGCCTGCGATCATGAAATCGCGGAAAAAGTACCACGAATGCAAGCGGCACGTCCGGAAAACGGCGATACGCTTAACCCATCACCAAGCCCGAGAGAGATGATGTTCTTGCCATAGAGTTAGTGCCGTAAGCTATCGCTCAGTAAACATCGATAAGGACTACCCTTGCACAGACATTGCACCGACCCGCACAACCTCCGAGTTCCTCGGTGCTGGGCACGCAAGTTCTTCCGGTGGGATTTGTACAACACCTCATGCCTCATCGCTGACTCGCCAGACCAACCGTTCCATACTCGCCTCCTTCCGCCGCAGCGTGTTCATCGCGTTCTGTGCACGCTCGAGCATCGTCGCGCCTTCGACAATTCTTTGCTTTTGAGGCGCCACGATGCCTTCTTTGAGCATTGCGTGCATAATGTCGGGCTGTAGGTGGTATTTAAAGAATTCGTTCTGCAATGTGTAAATGGATGTTTAAGATTGTGGGACAGATTCGGCACTTACGTTGAGGTAGAAATGTGTACGAACGCCTCGCGCATCTACACCCCCCTCAGACCAGTCCGCCGCGACTTTGACGTCCATCTCATACTCTGGATCTTCAGTCTCGCTTGAGTCGCGGACGATGACCGGCAAGAGAATCGCAACTTTTGAGCCTGCCTTCGCGATTTTCGCAATCGGTGCAATGCTACCCTGTTGGCTGCCGATACAGTCGAAGATGAGCGGGATTTTGCCGTCGTGACCGGAGCGGATAATCGCCTCAACGACATTGTCGTCGTTGTAGTCAAACACCTTCTTTGCGCCCAGAGCCCGTAGCTTTTTATGATGCTTGGCCGATGCAGTCGCCAGGATATGCATGTAGCCGTAGTACTTCAGGACCTGGATTGCAAATTGGCCAACCGATGAAGAACCACCCCAGACCAGGATGGCTTTGTCGGCATCTCTCGGAACATAGCTGTCAGGCTTCGGCCATGGAGTTACAATGCCAAGATCTGTGATTAAAGTATGGAAGACGGTCACAAAGTTGTTCGGTAGCGTAACGGCTTCGGCAAGTGAGAAGTCCTCTGGCAGCTGAACAAATGTAAGTACAACATCGCCATTCAAGCAAGAATTTGGGGATGTACCTTTGCGAACAACCACTCATCGGCCGTGCAAAATTCCTGGTGTGCCTTCTCGGTCTGCGTCCTCCAGGTAAAGCCAAAGACCTTGTCGCCGGCTTTCAACCTCTTCACATCCGGTCCGATTTCAACGACAGTACCCGCGCTACCATCGCCCAATACTTGAGGGTGCTTGACAAGCAGAGCGCCGTCGTTTTGGTGCAAGTCCAATGGTGTTGATGCCGTCCACTCAACTCGGACGCGTACTTGTTCGCCACTTGGCTTGACTGTCGGTACTCGTATGATACCAAGTGGTGCTTTGCGTGCTACTGTTGCGACAGCGGCATGTGTCGACATGGTCGTGTCTGAAGGCGATGCAAATGTCAAGGCTGAGGAGACAGGACAAGGTAGAGGAGGGCTGGATATAGTTTATGTTGATGGAAAGAACTATTGTCTTGCAACATCTTCTTATATCCTTCTCATGCTGCGACTATCTCCCCTCGTCTTACAAATGTATCTCACGGGGCGCTTGTGACAAGAGGCTAGAGAATATTTCCTTTCTTGGAGTAGATCGACATTTCGGCGAAAAAGTGCTGATTTGCAGCCAATCGCAGCACTGTCTTTGAGAATGTTGCTGCTGGTGTCGGATTTGTTCGAACGTGACCGGGCGTTTTCCCTTGTGCGTCCAGCCGGTCAGGCCTCCAGTGTGTCATCTCAGAACGAAGGTCCGTCGTGGTAGCGACCGCCACTGCTCTCCGACGTTCCATGTCTTCCCTATGCTGTAACGCCGATGGATATTGGATCTTTCATGTACGACACATAAGATTTGGAATAACGGATGGCTCAAGCTGATGTAGTTCCATCATGCGCAATCTTCCAAAAGGATACCATGAGCTGTCATCGCGGCAATGTAGACATTTGCGCTCAAGGGAAAATTGTACCATGGTGTATGTTTGGCGACGCCGTCCTTTAGCTCGTAGACGTACGAGAACTTGCGAGTCCAGATAATCTCGTACTATTTCGTGGGCTGGGATGAGCTCTTCCGTCACTTCGCGAACTAGGTCAAGAAATGTCGATTGGGATCCATGGCCGAATATCCAGGAGGTACACAGAAAGCGACAGAGAAAGCATTCGTGTCGACCTGCAAAGCTATTCAAGGTTGAATGTAAGAACCCAGCATCTGACCACAGTTCCTTTGAACTCTCTCCTACTATTATCTATATACAGTAGGGTGACAAAAAAAAGAGTGTAAGAAAAAGTTATAGTTTTTAATTAGCTATAACTTAATGATAAGTAAAGCTATAACTATAATTTTAGAAGCGTTTTAAAGAGAAAAGCAAGCTCTTTAAACTTAGTAAGTAATATATTATAGTTTATAACTTAGCTTAGTTAGCAAAAAGAGTTAAAGTTAACTCTTCTTTTTTACTTAACTTTAGACACCTATTACTTTTTTTAAAGAGTATTAAAATTACTTAAACTCTCTAGAATTAGTCTTTATAACGTAAACTATTACTAAGCTAGCTACTTTTTCTTAGCATAACTAACTTATCTTACGCATTGTTAATTTTATTGCTATTAACCTAGAGCTCTATATATATAGAGCTTAAATCTAATTTAGAATTATCTTCTATATCTTTTTTGCACATTTACGCGTTATACCTAGTCTTACTATAGTTTCTACAGCGCTATAGAGCTAGTTAGGCTAGTTCTTAACTACTACTACTACTATAAGCCTTCTTAGATTGCTAAGGCGCTATAGATATCTAAGCAGCTATCTGCGCTACTATAGTTCTATACTCTATAGTACTATTATGCTAGATCTGCTTTCTTTTGTATAATTTCTGCTTAGTTATCTCTACTAATTACTCTTTAAGCTTATAGATCTAAGCATATTAAAGCGTATTTTTATATAGTATTAGCTTACTACCTTTTATAAGCTAGAAGAAGCTAGCCTAAGCTATTACTAGTAACTAAGTAAAGAAGTTATATACTAGCTTTAATTAAGATCTAAACTTATAGATATTACTTAGAGTCTTTAACTGCTATAGCGTCTCTAAGAGAAGAGGTTCTAATAAAGTACGTAGCTATACTTTAAGGTAATCTAATATAATCTACGCGTTAATAGAGACTAGCTTAGATGCCTTAAAGGCCTTTTAATAGTTCTTCTTTATAAATATATCTAAAAACGTGTTCTTAAAAGTAGGTAGAAAGCTTTTCTTATTAATATAGAAGATATAGTAGTATGCTAAGTCTCTAATACGCTATAAGTACTTATACTTTAGTAGTAAGAAATAGACTATATTAAGTAGCTAGAGAATATGCAATAAATAAGAAGGCATATAGAGAGTTAGAATCTTATAATTAAGATAGTAGTTCTTAAAATCTTAGTTAAGATAGCTCTTATTATTAAGATAATACTAGAGAGTTATAGCTAGAAGTAAGTAATAATAAGAATAACTAATAAGATTATTGCAAAGAATAGATAAATTACTACTATTAAGAAGCAATTCTCTCTCTACTCTATATACTAGCTCTCTAGTAGCTATACTAAGCCTACTTAGAATACTAAAGGCGTTCTTAGTGCTAGAGTACTAATATTATCTCTTTTCTTAAGTATGCTTACCTTAAGCAAATATATCTAATATAGAAGAGTATTTAGTAAGTAAAAATAAGCTATAATAGCTTATTTAAGGCCTAACGCGCGCATTAGAGCTTTATAGATTATTTCTAAAATTTATAGTTTTAAGAGACTTACTTAGCTAAGCTTAGCATACTAAGTAATAATAAGTAAGTAGCATATAGATCTATAATACTAGTTAAGCTTAGCCTAACTCTTAACTTAGTTCTATATTCTCTTAGTCTTTTTTAGATAAGAATTTTTAGTTCTCTCTATAGAGATTTTAGCTCTTATTTAGGCTAGAATACTCTATTATACTCTATTATAGCGCTAATAAATATAGAGTATTCTATAATAACTACTATGCTTATTAATTTAGCTTTATTAAGCCTCTCTGCTTCTATTCTACGCTAATCTAGGCTAGAATACCTCTAAATTAGTTAATATAGACTAGATTACTATTAGTAATAATATAATAAAGAATAGTATATATACTTATTATCTATACTACTGCTATATTATATCTTTTACTATAGGCTTCTTTAAGTACTTTAGTAAGTTTAGTTATATTATAATAGACTTCTCTAATACTATAGAGAATACTAAGAACTATCTTAATCTCTACTTATTCTAGCAGAAGAAGATTAGAGGTAGAGAGACTACTTAGTACTTTAAGTGCCTCTATTACTTCTTTAGTAACTCTAACTATATAGTAATAAGTTATTATAAGCTAGAATACTTTATTATAGTATAAACTAATATATTTAGCTTTCTAAGAAGTTATATTAGAAAGTTCTAGATATTACTACTAATATTAATAAGCTAGCGCTAGATTAGATTAATATTTACTATCTCTACTATCTCTACTACTAAGAGCTAGCTAGCAAGAGCTATAGTAGCTGCTTAGTATATCTATAATCTATAGCCTCTAGATACTAGAAAGATTTTAGTACTTAAAGCTAATATTTAGAACACCTATAGTCTCTTAGCTATATAGTTAAAGAAGTAAGTGCCTAGTATAGTTCTATATAGGCTATAATACTCTATTATAAGCTACTTAAGTACTAACTATATTCTAGGTCTCTATATATGCCTTATATAGAGAACTTAGTATACTATAACAGCGCTATAGACTCTAACGATAGTTCTAATACTATCTATATCTCTATTTACTATAATTACTCTACTAAGGCTATTGCTGCTAAGCGTAAGGCTTATTAGAATATCTTTACTAAGACTATTTTTAAGCTTAAGCAGATTAATAAGAATAAGCTTAGTATTCTCTATAAGAAAGTAAGTTAGGCTATTATAAGGTATATTAGTATAAACTAACTTAATATATAGAGTAAGAAGTATAAGAACTCTAAGAGAAAGCTAAAGAAGCTAATCTAAGGTTTTAAGATAAATATTATATCTTTAGAGAAGAATAGAAGCTCTATTCTCTTAGCTAGGCGTAGTCTCTTTATAAGTAAGATTAATTAAGCTTAAAAGAAGCTTAATAGTGCTAAAGAGTATTTAGCAGTTCTTAATACCTAAATCTAACTCTAGTAGAGCCTTTTATAGCTAATTTAGCTTTTTTTAGATTATTATATCTTAGACTATAGCTAGTAGGCACTATAAGAGTAGTGCCTAAGTTTCTAGAATCTAAGCTAAGCTATTATAAGCTATTCTAGCGTAGATTTACTTAGTAATCTCTAGATAGCAAAATGCTAAGAAGATTCTTTTTTCTATCTTTCTTTAGTAATATATTTTTTTATCTTTAGATTCTTTTATCTCTAGATTTGTTTTAATTATTATATAATACTTATTTCTAAGAATACTAATTATTTTCTTTCTATCTTAGATAGTTTATTATAGGCTATAATAGCTCTAAGAGGCGTAGTTTATTTACTATTATCTTCTTTTTTTATTTAAGAGTTAACCTTAATATCTAATATCTATATTTTAATTTATTTAGCTATTCTTACGCTTCTTATACTATAGTTAGGCAGATATAGTATCTTAGAACTTTCTTAGAGTATTTTCTAAAATATTTAGGCTAAGCTTCTATAAGTTTTTATCTTTAGAGTAGTTTTTCTATTTAACTAGGTACTTCTATTAGCTGCTATCTATTATTCTTCTATCTATAATTTTAATCTATCTTATAGATATTATTGCTTCTATAATTATATAGAGTATCTATAATATTAGTTAGAAAGTATAGAATTTTACTTATTAGATTATATAGTTCTAATAAGAAAGTATAAAAGATAGAGTATATATTTAGAAAGCTCTTAAGCTTAACTCTAAATGCTAAAGAGCTTATTTACTTATTAATAATCTCTAGAGTAAATTTCTAGTCTAGTTTCTTCTTTAGTTACGTTAACTGCATATTTTTAGTAGAAACTATAATCTTATTCTCTTCTTTAAATAGAATAAGTAGCCTTTATTTATTTATATATTTCTTCTAGTACTTATTTACTATAAGGATTCTTAATCTATAAGTAGTAATTATTACTAGTACTCTTTTAGTAAGCTTAGCTACTCTAAGTAACTCTCTATCTCTAAGTAGTCTTTTAGGCTAATCTAGCTTAATAGAGTCTAGTTCTTAGTTTGCTTAGAAAGGTATTATATTTATAACTATATATTTACTATTATTATACGCAAACTCTATAAGAGATAACTATAATACTTAGTTATCTTGCTTAAGCCTATAATAGTAACGTAGATAGTATTCTAGAGTCTAATTCTATCTTTCTATCTTTCTATCTATCTATCTATCTATAGATAGAAGAAGAAGATTAAGACTCTTCTTAAGTTTATATAGTATTAGAATATATTCTAGTATTTTATATTTATAATAGAGCCTCTATCTAAAATTACTTACTTTAGAATACTATATAAGCATATAACTTTGTAAATCTATGCTTATACTAAGTCTACTCTATCTTAATCTTCTTAAGTAGAGATATAATAAGATATCTTAGTTAATCTATATATAATTACTAGTATAGCATTATAGACTACGCCTAATAGTTTACTTAGAGAGAGTTTAGTAATAAAATCTATTATAACGTCTTCTTATAGCTTTATTAGAGATAGTAGTAGTAACGTACCTTATAGATTAGTAAGCTATATAGGTTAGTAAGCTACTTTTACTAAGCCTCTACTAAAACTACTCTATTCTAGCGTAAAATAGCCTACTTTAGCTCTATATAGTATAAAGCAAGATATAATATTATTTAGAGTCTACTTCTACTACTTTCTTATACGTACGTATATTATATCTAGTCTTATTATACTATCTATACTGCTTTTAAGAGAGCTTACTTACTTTAGCATATATCTACTTCTTTGCCTTCTTTCTATTACTATGCGCACTAAACTTCTTTAGAGTTATCTATTAAAGACTATTCTTAACTATTAAGGTCTCTTCTTCTTATATATGCTTTCTTTTATATAATTTATATTATATAGTAGCTTTATTAGCTACTTAAAGCTTAGTAATCTTCTTCTGCGCTAATACTAGCTTATATATAATAATTACTATCCTCTTTAAGACTTTCTTAAAGGCTTCTACTATAGACGTTAGTAAGCTATCTATATATCTCTAAATTCTTGCCTTTTATAAGCATTAATTATAATTCTAATTTAAGAGTATTACTTAGAGTTTATAACTGCTAGAGATAGTCTTTAATAGTAAGTAATAGTAGAGTATAAATATAGATATTAAGAGCTAATATAACTTACTCTAAGTTAAATAGAACTAATCTAGCGCCTTAAAACTTTTCTTAGATATTACTAGAAGTAATTGCTATATTAAAGGCATGCTTAAAGCATAGTAGAAACTTAAGTTTTATAATATATATAATCTAGTTATATATAAGCTCTTTAGCTTTAGTATCTATATATCTTCTTTAAAGAGATAAAATAATCTATATTAAAAGGCTATAGAAAGGTATAATAAGTAAGAAGGTATATTATTAGATATAATAAGATTCTAGATAGAAATTAATAATTATTATTATTCTATCTAAGGTGCGCGCAGTATCTTATTTGCGTATATAGAAGCCTCTGCACCTTTCTTAGTAGGTTAATTGCTTAACCTATTTTATATAACGCCTTCTATCTAATATACTCTCTTAGCTTAGAAGTTCTTCTTATAAGCTACGCATTCTAGTTAATTAGCTATAATATTAGGCTCTCTAGTTACTCTTGCAGTAACTCTAGTCTAGCTTTCTTTAAGAGAGCTTTTATATGCTTAATAAGTCCTAATTAATTAAGAAAGTTAGCCTATTTATTAGCTAGAAGAGCCTTAGTAAATCTATCTGCTATTATGTTATTAGATAGTATATACTCTACCTTAATTATCTTCTAAGTAACTTCTTATCTTAGCTAGTAGTAGTATATATTAACGTGCTAAAGTTTTATTTAAAGCTTAGCTATATCTTCTATTACTAGTCTAATAGTCTGCTTATTATTGTATTTAATTATAATTATTAAGTTACTAAGGTTAATCTAAAGCTCCTTTAGCAACTATAATATAAAGATAGCTTTCTTTGCTATCTAAGAGAGCATAAGTAGTTTAGCTTCTATTATTAAGATTATAACCTATATCTTATTTACTTGCTCTCTAAGTTATAAGACTGCTAAAAAGTTTA